>NW_015624543.1:18354-26978 GCF_001515625.1 Sinocyclocheilus rhinocerous | reverse complement strand
AAAATCGACGCGTTTCAGAAAGGCGGGGCACAGAGGAGAAACAATAATGTACAGTATGTGGAAAATAATGTGTTTTTTTAACCTTAAACCGCATAAACACATTTCATTACACCAAATACACAAAATTATTTTCTTGTTGGCAACATCATATGACCCCTTTAATAATGTGGAACAACCTCTTTAAGTAGGGTTTCCATTTACCGAAATCCTACTGATATGTCACTTGCATAATAATTTGGAACACAGTATATATATTGTATATTGCTTTCAATTGCTTTCAATTGCTTTCGCGTTGGCCCAAGAAACATTGCGTTCACTCGCCTTTTTTTTTTTTTGCAATCCCCCAAGAAACTTAAGCTATTTTATTAATACATGTTGCGCGGCAGCACAAGTTCTGTTTTCCGTGTGCGCGCTGCGTTATCTCTGATCTCTGTGTGCGAGTGATGTGTGTGTGTGTGTGTGTGTGTGTATGTGCGTCAATAAAAGTTGGCCATTAATACAGAACGGTGATTAAACGGAGTGGAAATACCTGTGCATTAAATGGTTTTAATGCACACCTTCCAGCCAATCAGAATTGAGTATCCAGACAGACCATGGTATAAGCTAGAATAGTACACAAGCAGAAACAAAATGCGAGTAGTTTTTGGCTTACAGAAAACTATGGAATTACTTGGGACTTTTTTTCCAGGTCTGGAAATTCTCAATTGATATTTCCAGGTTTTCCACCCTGTCCTTAAGAAAAATTATTCAGTCAACTAGGGCTATCGCGATTCATCGATTTTATTTGACTATTCGATTTCAAATTCGATTTGCTAGCTCTACCAGCCAATGTGGTAACACTAAGAAAGTAACACTTGTGCTACATTTTGAATTGTGTTTAGGGCTGTCGCGATTCATCGTTTTTTATTTGACTATTAGATTTTTAAAAATCCTCGACTTCATTTTGCTTACGTCGACTAACCGGCAAAATACCGGAAGTGGTGCATTTCACGGATGAGAATCCATAAAACACATTATTAGACTGTTTCCCAAGGCTGCATGATACCCATTTTAAAAATCATAATTAAGCATAAAACGCTACGATTTAATTAAATAATTATATGCGATGCAGTTCTAATACAGTATATGCGCTTTAATTATTTACATGCGTGTAGGTTAAGTACGTGCGTCACACAGCGGCTCCTTTCACAGTAGTTCCACAGGAACGGGTTACGTACGTGCGTCTCACAGCGGCTCCGTTCACAGTAGTTCCACAGGAACTGTTATCATTTACATGTGTGTGGAGCGTCTCAAACTCCATCTCTGCATGTTGTTGTGAGTTTGGGTTTATTATAATGTTCATCTGGGAATGCAACGTGCGCCATTTCATCAGATTTGTAAGGTAAATCATTTATAAATCTACGCAAACTCAGGAGAATACATCGCGTTTTCAAAATAAAAGCTCAAACCCTCACTCTGAGTTTACACGTTTTGATATTCATATTCATTTAATTACAGTGGCTATAGCATTTCTGACCTAAAGAAATGGCCAAATATTAAAGATTAAGTGGACATTTTAAATAAATGGTGCTTGGTCAATATTAAACAAGTATTAGATCGCACAGTAATGTGTAAAAACAATCGTCAGGCCGTTGGCGCCCTCTGCAGGCCTTGTAATGCGTAATGTACATACTTTAGCTCTATTGTTTATAATACATTATGTATTTTAACAGTTTTGTTCAATAAAACCATATGATTTCTTGCTTTTGATACTTTATTTGAACTAATTATTATTGCATCATTGCTATTATATATGTATTTTAAGTAATTTTAAAGGCTTTTGTTCACTTACATCTATTTTTATTACCACAAAAAATTAATTATAATTACAGGGCCCTATGAAATCAGTTTTATTTTTAAATTCAGTTTTTTTCCATTTTAATTTTTCTATACTCTGTTTTAATGGTTAAATTAAATTTTATTAATCAAAAAACCCGTCTAATTAATTGAGTTTTACAGTTTTATCTTTACCAAATTCTGTTTTCCAGTATTTTCTGGATTCCATTTTAATGGTTCCATAAATTTTAATAATCAAAAGCATCTCCAATTAATTGATTTCATTTAAAAAAATAAATAAATAAATTCTTTATTTTTCAGAAATACTGCGCATTTACATTTTTCTCCTAAATAAATTCTGGTAAATAACATTTCTGGTAAATACTCCTTTAAAAAGTGTTTTTTGATTATACTGTTATTAGTAGTAGACTAGAACACGTGGATATGTTGTCATTCTTACACTATAATACTGAACCTTGATTTCAGTGATTTGGACTATGAGATGGACATTTGCTTCTTGCACTCTATGTTGCACTTTACTTTTGCTTTAAAAATAGGATTTCATAGAAATTTGGGTTTCATTTGGTTTAATAAAATATAGTTTAATAAAATATTCTTAAGTAAAATTGTTGATTTTTTTGTGGGAAATTAATCGTTTAGATTAATCGATAAATTAGTCGATAGATTAATCGAAATAAAAATAGTCGTTAATGGAAGCCCTACAGTCAACTAGTCATTCAGACAAACAACTAGGTGCATTATTTTGCATTAATATTGTTTTGCACATCCCGACATGGAACTCAATTGATTTTGTTGAGGATGTTTTCTTACATAAAAATGCTATAAACAAGTCATTTTTGAGTTGGTGTTTTGATTATAATTCAATAGAATGAGGGTTTGTAATTCAGCAAAATAAGAGAATTGGTTTAGGGTCTGATTGTATTTTCAAAGGCTCTGTAAGTTATTCATGAGCAAAGCTCTATCTTATTTAGACACATGGTTGAGAAACTCAAGGATGCTTTGATTTTCTGTCACTTTAACTTGTTTACCTTCACGCCACCGTGACAACCATCTCCTACATGACAACACAATCAGTGGAGAATAATGAAGTTGAGTTTGGGGACACTGTTGGTTTGTGCACTGTGCACTCAAGCACCTGCATTGGTAAACAACTAGGATTAATGCAGGGATATTGTTTGAAGACTGTTCCAAGAAATCACTGAGGTCCTTTCAGAAACTCAGGTGCATGTCTATATATATTAATTCATCTAAGAGTATAAATCTAGTATGAAACCTATGTGACAGATTAGTGGAGACCTGAAGCACTTAAATGCACCACTGCACAGAGAAAATAGCTATTCTGTGTCATTACATGCTTATTTTCATACTCTCTTTTCTCTGAAAGAATTAATTTGATCTATGATTCAGGATAACCCATGCATAATAACAGTGTGGTTTCAAAAGGAAATCAAAGCAAAGAGTCTACAGAAACATTCTGCAAACTAAACAGTGGATGACTAAAGGAGATCATTCACTGCAATCATTCAATTGGGATGAATGTAGGACTGCGGTCAGACATTTGCAGCTAAAAGGTCATGCAGACTTGAAATGAAGCTTTTATCAAGAAGAACCACAATAGCCTACAAATTCACAATCGTATATGAATCTCCATTACAGAGAATATATTTCATCATATTCATGACATATAATTTTGTTCCAGGCAATGTTCCCATAAATTACATGTTGTCTTTACTGTCCAGGCCATTTGTCTTCCCTGCATCTTCCTACCATTGCCAATAAATTTCTCTGGAAAAATTATTTTTGCCAAAATGGAAATTGTGCCTAATAAAAGGCAGAATCCATTCTACTGTGCAATAAAACTTTATAATTAATCAAAAACTGGATCGTTTTTTAGCTCAGCAGGCTTCTCTCTTTGAAAGAATCTCTTTGCTCATTTTAGTCTATTGCACTTATATGCGGAGGACCGCTATTCTCAACATAATGCCCATGGTCGCTCATATATGTGTGAGGAACTGTTCATCATTCTGGCAGATAGACAAAGCAGAATGGGCAACCATTAAGTATACACTGGATTTGACAGTACTGAGCAGGCAGCAAATCTCCCAAATAAGCCTTTGTGGGATCTGAAAAAAATAGTCACAAACCCCATTTCTGCTTGTGAATAACTCACTTTAAATGGCCGGACAACACTTCATAGATGATTTGGACTTCTACTAAGCTTTAGCTGTAAAGAAATTTCAAACTGAAGGCTTTAATTCAGACAGAATTATAGATTCGTTTAAAGCGGTTTGCATAACTTACTGCAGGGATCAGGTGCTTAGTGAGTGGCTCTCCAATTAAAACAGAGCATGAAAACTACCACGTACACACTCAGTCAGCTAAACTACACTTTGCTGAACTGAGTTTTGCACTTAGAGCAAGATACAAACAGTATCAGCCTTCTGCAGTTAATGATGAAGGTTTTTTTTTTTTCATTTTTGTTATAAGGAACAAAAACAAATGAAGATGATATGAAAAACATGACAATTAAATTACAAATTAAAACATACTGTTATCAAAAAATACAAAAAAAGAACACTGCATGATATTAAAATGCATTTTTAGAAGTAAAAAATGTAGAAAGAATTGCAGATAGCTAATGTAAGTTGTATTTACAGTTTGTCAAAACAAAAATATGAAATACAATTAGAAAATGTTAGAAATAACCCATAACAAATAAAAAAAATATTTTGTTCCTGTTTTTAATTCATATATAATTACAAGTGAGATGGAAAGTAATACATTGAATTAAACATGAAATTTTGAAGTATCAAAATGAGAATAGTAATTTTTTACAGTGTAAAAAACATTTTACATTGTTTCATTGAATCGGTGAATGAACAATTCAATGAATCACTCACTTGTTTCATTCCTGAATGAATCAGCATTTTTAAATAAATCAGCTGATTGAATGATTCAATGACTCTCATAAAGACAGTCACTTGCGGCCAACTACAGGCATAACAATGCAGCCTGTAGAAAGAGTCCCAGAAAGAAGTGAAGGTCAAACAAAGCTTTGCAAATCACCCAGGCTTTCCTCTCAACTGTATCGTAATAAGGTTCATTGCTTTTTAACATGGTGCACATTGTGGCTTGCAAGTGGAGAAAACAGGATTCTTTCTTTCTTTCTTTCTTTTTTTCTTTGTCTTTCTGCCTTCATTTACTTTCGTATTATTTTAGTTTCTTTTATTTTATTTTAACGAAATAAAAATTCACTGTCGAAGTCTGTGTTTTGGCATTAAAATAATTCAAATAAATGAAACAAATTCATACATAAAATCTCCGAACTGTCTCTTTTAACCATCACCCAGTCATGCCTTCAATTGTTATTTCATAATCGAATGAACACTGGGCTTCATATATGAATTTCGCATTTATTGTAAAAAAAAATTTTAAAAAAAGATTTAGAATAGGGAAAACCTCACTGGGATTTGCTGATTTTGAACCAGATACTGAAGTAGTCATATTGTTCTCAGGTAAACAAAGCTTCGGACATCATTGCTTTCTGTATAAACAAATCTTCGAAAAAATGTTGGCATTTTTTGACACAAGCTTTGGAGATTCAGTATCAAACATAACAAATGCTAGAATGAAAAAACGTATTCATCATAAAAATAATGAACATGACATGCCAATGTGAAAACATTTGTCACAATGACTAAAAAAACTGAAGAAAAAAAAGAAAGAAAAAAAAATTCACTGGTCTTCTACATTTTATCTTGCTAAACAGAGACATATTAAATAAACTTTGAAACAGTCTAGAGGCACATAGTGTCCTTATAATGGGGTCATAACTGCACATAACTACACGGTCTATGAAATTATTAGAAAAAGAATAAAGTCTAGCTATACTATGGATTGTGGTTTATCTGTGGGTACAAAGTTGCATGAAAAACCCATTTTCGCTTCTGGCAGAGAAAAGCAGATAGCATGTCCACATAGCAAATTCTCAGAGGCCTGAAGCATCAAGAACTTTCTCAGCTTGAGAGAGAGGGAGAAAAAAAGGAAACTGAGATGTGGGAAAGAAAGTGATAGAAGAGTGAAATAACATTGCCCTGCGGAAAACAAAACCCCAAAAGTGTGTTCAATGGGCCGTACTAGGGCTGAGCTGGCCAGACTGGGTGCTGTTGCTTTAGCCCAAAGCACATACTGTACTGTGCTCAGAGACACTAGACAGCAAAATGACTAGAGATGAGCAAGACCCAGGAGACACAGATATGATTAATGTGTGCCAAATGGTTAGAAGATACAGCGGCTGAGTAAATGGACCTATGGTACATTCATTCAGAGGTGAAAATTTTCCATAAAAAATAAAGGCTCAATCCCAATTCTACCCCTTAGCCCTTGCCCTTGCCCTTTCCCCTACCCCTCCGTTTCGCGCGTTCACGTGAAGGGGTAGGGGTGTCTCAATTATCTTTTGGTTGGAGGGGTAGGGGTAGGGGAAGGGCCAGACAGCCCTTCAAACGAAGATTTTTCGGGACCACACTTCAAACGAAGGGTGATTTTAGCAAATGGCTGCAATATAACAAAGAGTGAAAAATTTAAGGGGGTCTGAATACTTTCCGTACCATATATATGTGTGTGTGTGTGTGTGTGTGTGTCAGTAAGCAGCGCATTAATATAGAACGGTAATTAAAGGCCAGTATAGGTGTGTGTATTGTAGGAGCTAGACGACGTATGATGACGTGTGACGGCATAGTAGTGGTGTCCCAATTCTTAGGGGAATATTTTCACCCCTACCCCTTGACACTCTGTTTCAAGGGACAAGGGGAAGGGGTAGGCGGAGGGGTAGGAGAAGGGGAAGGGGAAGGGGTATAAAATAGAATTGGGATTGGGCCTAAAAGAGTCTCTGAAGACTGGAACTTTGTTTCACAGGCTATGCTACTCATTAAGTAAGACTTGGCTATTTTATCATCTCTCCTCTGAAATATTTTCTGAGAATAAATAATATAGCACTCAGGTGAGGACAAACATGATAGGACTGGTAAATTGTGATATTGAAAGCTTGCGGAGTGGGGAACAATAATAAAAAGAGAGACACAAACTTCTTAGCTTAAACTCTTCAAGTGAATTCTAAATCCAGAAGAGAAGGTCACTCCCCTGCACACATTTAAAGACTTCAAAAAGGGTGCAAAAGTGCAATAAAAAGTATAATAATAGTTATCCACACTACTTGTAGAAAAGTAATGCACAGTTTTTCTGGCCAAAATATATTCTACATAAAAACCAATCAGCACAGCTTAGGGAATTTTTTTCAGATTGAAAATATTTAATTTAAACATTCAAATGCTAAAGTATATTACAAAATGTACTTCAAGGGGCAAGAAAATAGACTCTCACTATTAGAATAAATTTCGGTTACAGGCAAAACATATTTTACAATATATTTTGAAAAATATAAATATACTGAGATTGGACTGGAGATATATAAAATGACTATCCATCTATATAGGATATCATATTTTATATGTGTGTGTGTGTGTGTGTGTGTGTGTGTATATATATATATATATATATATATATATATATATATATATATAGCATATGGAATTATGACTATCAGTAACTAAAATGTATCAAAAATATTTATGTAAACATTTTTACAATAGTAACAGTAAATTTTCTAGCCATTTTTATTTTAAAAACAAACATGTCTGAAAATATTTTTTATGGCTTGTGCAACAAACAGAACAAAATGAAATTCATCATTCAATGATAACCAGTCAGAGAAATGTTCAATGAATAGTGATATAAATTTAAATATGTTCCTCATATAAAGCTACTATATACAGTTAGGTCCATATATATTTGGACACTGACACAATTTTATTTTAGCTGTCGACCAAAACATATTCAAGTTACAGTTATAAAATGAATATGGGCTTAAAGTGTACACTCTGAGCTTTAATTTGAGGGTATTCTCATCAAAATTGGAGGTAATGTTAAGGAATTACAGCTCTTTAATATGCACCTTCCCCCTTTTTCAAGGGACCATAAGTAATTGGACAATTGACTCAAAAGCTGTTTCATGGACAGTTGTGGGCTATTCCTTCATTATTTCTATATCAGTTAAGCAGGTAAAAGTTCTGGAATTGATTCTAAGTGTGCCATTTGCATTTGGAAGCTGTTGCTGTGAACCCACATCATGCGGCCAAATCAACAGTTTGGTACATTCTGAGAAAAAAAGAACGCACTGGTGAGCTCAGCAACATAAAAAGGCCTGGACGTCCAATAGTACAATTTTTTAGTCCCTTATGCTCCCCAGGGCTGCATTTATTGACAGTTGTGGATGCTCGGAGGATCCTCTCCATGGTAAAGAAAAACCCATTCACAACATAATGACCCAAAACATACAGCAAAAGCAACCCAGGAGTTTTTGAAGGTACAAAAAGTGGATTATTATGCAATGGCCAAGTCAGTCTCCTGATCTCAACCTGATTAAGCATGCATTTCACTTTCTGAAGACAAAACTAAAGGCAGTAATACCCACAAACAAGCAACAACTGAAGTCAGCTGCAGTAAAGACCTGGTAAAGCATCACAAAGGAAGAAACCCAGTCTTTGGTCATGTCCATTGGATATACGGTCTGCCCAGATTCAGCCAAATGCAGCAAAGTTGATTGGACGGTGATTCATAGTACATAGGGCTGGGCAAAAATAAATAAATGTTTTGATTAATCGTTTTTTTAAATGACGTCGATTCGATATCGATTCTCAAAAGCCGCAAATCGATCTTTTCCGAGATTTATT
>NW_015624543.1:11780-13515 GCF_001515625.1 Sinocyclocheilus rhinocerous | reverse complement strand
AAAGGAGGAAACCCAGTCTTTGGTGATGTCCATGAGTTCCAGACTTAAGGCAGTCATTGCCTGCAAAGGATTCTCAACAAAATATTAAAAATGAAATTTTTTTTAAGATTATATTTATTTGTCCAATTACATTTGAGCCCCTGAAAATGGGGGGACTGTGTATAAAAATGGTTTTAATTCCTAAGCATTTTATGTTATATTTTTGTTCAACCCCTTGAATTAAAGCTTAAAGTCTGCACTTCAGTTTCATCATCATTGTTTCATTTTAATTCTATTCTGGTGGCATACAGAGCCAAGATTATGAAAATTGTGTCAGTGTCCAAATATGTATGGACCTAACTGTATCACTCCAGAAGTCTTATTTTAATGTTGGGGCTTTTTTTTTGTAATTTTGGAGCTTGACATCCTTAGTTTTCATTCACTTTCATTATACTGAAAAAATGGCCAGGATAATCTTCAAAAATTCATTTTTTTGTGTTTTTACAAAAGAAAGAAAGGGCTTGAAATGGCATGAGGGTGAGTGAATATTGACAGAATCTTTGGGAGAACTCTTCCTTTATAACACGAAAAGGTGCTAAGCTTCAGTCTAGCAGTCTGCACTCAGCTTCAGAAGTTGTGGATGGCTAAAATCAAAGATGAAGAGCTCTATTAAGATTCAACATGTCCAATTTGACTTTTCAGCCTGATGACTGGCTAAATGGCAGCTCTCAAACGTCCTTGACAGAAAGACTTTTGTCTGTCATCAGCAGGAGATTGCAAAGCTTTCTCTTACTTTTGCCCTCTTGTTCTATCAAGATTATTTAAAACAGTATAAAATACACACAAATAATAACTGTTGTGATTCAAAAGGCTTCCAAAGTCTGATAAAAATGAGTGAATGAGAACATAACATACATAAACAGCTCTGACTCACTCAACTCTGAAGAATCTACACAATCAGTCACACACATCCGTGACAGCTAATAGTAATGTTTGCTCCTGATCAAAACAAAAGTGTGTTTTGTAATTAAAAACAGCAGGGATCGATGATGTGAAATGTTGGAGTGAAGACTGAGAGGAGATTTATCTGCGAGAGAAATGGCACAATAGTGCAGCATTATTCACTCTGAATAACATTTGCCTCTTCTGCTGCTGTGGGGGGCAATTTATCAGCCCTAATAAGAGCCTCCAATTTGTCTTCCGCTCTTTGTTTGAATCAGTTTGATGAAAGCTGGATAAACACTATTAGCATGAACATGAAAACAGAGTACAAATACGACACAGTAACGTGTAACATAGCTGTGTGCACACAAGAGATACTATACAACGAATTATCCAAAACTGCTGTCAGATAATCATCATCCACACATCCATGCTCACAAAAGATTTGATGTGCACATTAGGTTTAGCACATACTGTATATATATATATATATGCAAAATGTAAGTTTGAATGTTCAATGTATAGTACGCACCACATTCTTTCTAAGCATGTTATAAAAAATACAGTTTTCTATATTGAATTTGGACACTTTCAGTGGGGTCAGTGGGGTCCAAAAGTCTGAGAAAACCTGATTCCATAATCTTATTTAAACCTGGAAATAAACACTATTTTATGATTTTGAAAACTGTAAACAATTAAGAAGTTTTTTGTTTATTATGTCTAGGTCACTAATCAAATAAGTAAATTAGTGACATTGATGTGACATTTACAGCAGTTTACATTTTTTTTAAACATTTAATCATTAAAAAAAAAA
>NW_015624543.1:0-11596 GCF_001515625.1 Sinocyclocheilus rhinocerous | reverse complement strand
AAAAAAAAAATTTTTTTAAACAAAGGTTTTTCCCTACACTGAAAAAATAGTGCAAGATTTACTTTGAAGAAATTTTTACTTAAACAAATAAAGAAATAGTTTATATTTTGCATTATTTCTTAGTAAATTTGTGAAAATGATGTGACATTGACAGCGTGTTTTTTTTTTATTTTAAAAATAAATTATTTTCAATAATTTAAATAATTAATTTTTTTAAATAAAAGATTGCTAGTAAATTTACCTGGAAATAACCACAATTTTAGGATTTTGAACATATTAAAACATTTTAAACAATTAAAAAAATTATATTCTGCATTATTTTTAGGTTACAAATCAAATAAGCAAATTTTATTATATAAATGTATTTTTTTAAATTCCCCTTTTAGCTAAAAAAAAAAAAAAAACATCTACAGTGAAAAACTATTTTTACTCGGAAATTGCTAGTAAATTTCAAAAATAATTACAAATGCAATTCTGAAGTAGAAAGACTCAAATAGGATTTTCTTATTTACCTACAACTAGTGTATATCAAATTGCAAGTTGCCAGTTGTTTAACATGACATGTTTTAACATGGAGTGAGAGACAATGTATACCTATATTAGATGGGCTTTACTGCTGGACGCTTTCATTGTCCAAAACCTCATGTAGGATGATCTCTGTCAAACATTAATCGCTGACATTACTAAACTGCCTGTACATAGAGACAGATGACAAAACACAGTTCTCATATATGGGTCAATTACTGGCTTGCAACAACAGCTTAAATAAGATTACAGTTCCGCTGGAAGTGTTGAGAGGAAAGGCCGCTTTAAGTCGACCGCTCCAGGGTAAGCCTGGTTGATTCTCTATGGATTCACAATGCATTATAAAGCTGTTTGTAAGTGTCCTAAACAGTGATTGTCTGGGACAACAAAGACGACATAAACAGGTGACATGGGAAATTATCCAAGGGTAAAGGGCATTTCAGTAAGGACAGTGTTTACATGGAAAAGGCCCTGATGACATGTAAAGTAATGCCATCCACTGTCTACTGCTCAGACAGAAATTAAACTAACATCATACAAACAGTTGGCGTAAAAGGCACTTTCCCTAATTATGGTACAGTTTGATCATTTGTAACCCATTATAAGCACGAATCATATGTGATGAAATGACATCTATGATCAAATTAACCTAACATGAAAAGTAACTATTTTTAAACACATTAAACATTTGTATTGCCCATTTTAAATAATGATTTTGGCCAGTCCCACCTAAGAGGGACAGTAAGATTTTTTAGTTTTGAAAGAAATTAATGCTTTTGTTCAGCAATGATACATTAAATTGGTCAAAAGTGACAGCAAAGACATTTATAATGTTTCTATTTCAAATAAATGCTGTTCTTTTGAACTTTCTCTTCATCAAAAATCCTGGAAAAAGTATCACAATTTCCATAAAAATATAAAGCAGCATAACTGTTTTCAACATTGATGATAATAATAAGAAATGTTTCTTCAGCACCAAATCAGCATATTAAATGTGACACTAAAGACCAGAGTAATGATGCTGAAATTTCAGCTTTGTATCATTTTAAAATACATTCAAACTGATTTTGAATTGTAACATTATTATTTCACAATATTACTGTTATACTTTTTTTTTCATGATCAAATAAATGCAACCTTGGTGAGCATAAGAGACTTCTTCCGAACACATTAAAACATCTTACCAACCACAAACTTTTGAAAGTTTTTAAAATGGTCACAGTCAAGTAGTAAAATCATCTGCATTTGTCAGGCTCAAGCATTCATCCCTGTTACCAATGTAATTACATGAAAAAATGATCAAATAAATATTTAGTCACCTTGGAATTATAAGGCTATATCTGCCATTTTTTTTATCAAAATTGAGTTATTCACATATTCTTATTCTGCGACAACTTAAATGATGTGATGTTTTTTTTATACTGGCGTGTAAAATCTAAGAATTTATTAGCCAATGGCTAATGTTAGACATTATTTAGTCGCCCAGAGTAAGATTTAGTTGCATATGCGAGTGATTTACTCGCAATGTAGAGGGTTGAACTTTGAAGCTCAATATCTCGAAACTGCTCAGAATGAAGATAGAACCTTATAATTCCAAAGTGACGATTTGATCCCAAACCAGATCATGAGTGACAGCTTAATTTAGATGAATAAAATAAATAGAAAATAACACAGCTCATATAGTATTAACCTCCTGTGGCTGTGCGATCAACATTTTCTCGAGGTTAAGCATCTGCTTTCACTGACCATTTATTGAAAGATGAAAAAATATTTTTTTTTTTAACACTTACAACCATATTTCCTACCCTTTTTGTGGAAACTGCCCAAAAATGACTTAATTTGTATTAGTAATTTTTCCCCATTTAGTTACTCGTTTGCATTACATGTCTAGGTCTTAAAAGATTGAGAAAGAGAGGAGAGGGAAAACGAGAGGAACAGAGAGAGACATCAGAGGGAAACCCTAAGCTGATCCTGCTGTTCAAAACATGATACTTGCCCTAAAAAAAGACTGTGCCAGCACTGATGAGACAAGTAGTCCTTCCCTCTGAAGCAGTCTTCAAAGGAGCAGCTGCCTGTTTAATCAGCATAGTTCATCAGATGAACAGATTACACTCAAAATGATACAAATGGCTGATAAAGACCAGTAATAGAGGCGTTTTAAATAGCAGTGAAAAGTTTTAAACATCACATTTCTGTGTTTCGATTGGATGGTTATCATTAACATTTATACGAATATTTATGTAATCTCTAAAGGTTCGGTTGTATTTATACACAGATATGTGTCGAATGGGAAAATGCCAAAGGTGCAGAAGTCCGTGGGTTCAAAGGGCATTACGTTTATGTGAGAAGGTCAGTTAATGTCAGGTGCATTGAACTGTAAATTCACATTACAGGGTTTTACACGGATTTCAAAGCAACTTAACTAACATGCTTTTACACGTTTTTCTTTTTTTTAACATTCATTCTGTTCAATTAATGGCAAATGTGACCATGATAGCACACATATTGGAAAAATAATAATAGTGGTTTTATTTCTTCACAGTACTATTAGATAGCAATTCAATGCTCTGCATTCAAGAACAAATGTGGCATCACTGTGCAGTTTTCTTTTTCTGTGTTTCAATGAGATGTGATCACTTCTGTATATTTACAGACTAATGTATATCTGAAATACAGCTGGTAAGTTTATCTAACCAATAAAAATCAGCACGCAATATGAAGCTGCACTTCAAATAATGCATTTAGAGTGAGCTCACACTATGGAAGCAATATCAGTGGAAATAGACTTTATCTCATATCTCAAATCCAGTGTCTAGGGGCGAAAACAGACCATTGTGGTCAAACATCCCTAAGACATTGAGTATTGATTAGAACTTTTAGTTATATTTATATTTTATAGCTTTAAAAAAAAAAAGAGTCTTGAATTTAAGACAAATATGACACATTGACCAAAATGTCTGATATATTTATGTATTATTGCAAAAAAGGCAATTCTGAAAGTATTGACAAATAATCTGTTTATTATTAGTTAATTTGTCAATTATATAAATATACATACATATAGATAGAATAAATACTGTTATAAATACTGCACTATTGTTTTAAGTAAAATAAATACAAGAAAAATACAACTGAAGAAATGTATATATTTCTTCATTTTTAATTTATTTATTTTATATATTTATAAAATAAATAAAATTAGGAATTTCCATATATTGTATTCATTTTTATTTATTTCAAAGTAAATTAAAATAATAAAAAAAAGTTTATTTCATCTATATAACTATTTATTTGTTTTGCATATTGTGTATAATGTGTAAAGTTGACATTAACATTGCATTGCTACAGTAAGGGGCATTTCACTAAAACAAATTTCATTAAAAAAATGCCAGTAAACTTCAATAAATACCCTGTAAAAACCTCATCAAACCTCCTACTCTCCTATAAAACTATAATCAGCATAGTTTACATATATCATAGGACTGTGTATGAATGTATTAATCTTTCCTGGTTGGATGAATTCACCTGCTGTATCACACAGACCTGATGACCTACAGTACTCACTCTATTCACAGCTGCAGAATCAGGAGGACAATAAACAGACGATGCTGCATCTGTCGACTTGACTAATGTGTCTTCTCATACAGGCAAAAAAAAAACTACTGAAGACAGTAGATTATTGATTAACTTTTTAAAATGTAATAAACTGAATCTACACAACAGACATAAAAGTCCATTACAACTTTGATAATAAAAACATAGTTAAATAAATAAATAATATTGCCTAAAGCAATTACTCTGTTTATGTTAAAAACATATTTTAAACAACCCACATTTGCTCAAAGCACAAGCAATAAGCCAAAGCGATTATTATCATTGTTTAATAATTATCTACTTGTTCATATGGATTACATCAGAGCAGGATTTAAGATATATATACTGAATAGTACATATATGCTAAAAAAAAATAATAATAATAATAATTGGCCATTAAGAATAAAACCAAAAGTATCTGGAGTTGCTCGTGCAAGTTGATAGCATGTTCTTGATCAGCACGCGCTCCCTAAAGCCCTTTTAAATGCAGATGCCTCAAAATGACTGAGCACACAGTAACGTCCAGCAGATATTGACTGTACTCACCCCCAGTTTCTTACTCCGAATCCTCACGTAGCCCTGCTTCACTATATCGTTGAAGTTTGAAGCCATCCTAACAGCCTCTCTGTCCTCGTCCCGTCTCGGCTGCGAGTCCCCTCAGAAGTCAGTACGACATTCAGTCCTCAAACAACCTGCTTCAGTGCCACCGATGCTGCTGCTGCTGCTGCTGCTGCTGCTCGGGCAACCGGCTCGAGCGGCTTATTCCACCAGAGAACGGGGAGACAGCGCGCGCGTCAGATGATTTAATTCAGCGAAGAGAGCAGCTTCCTGGAATGCACCATGAGAGGCCAATCAGAGGGGTGGACGCAGACAATACTCACTTGCTTAAAATAGAATAAAAATGAATGAATGAAATGTATTTATTTATTTATTTATTTAGGGGTTTTGGGAATATGTTATTTCACTTTCATACAGGCAAAGGAAATTTCCTTTAGATGTGGATATCAAAAATTGACAGCTGTAGGCCTATATAACCTAATATACTAAGACAAAAATAAAACATAAATAATTCCTTAAATTTCGTACTGATGATTATTATCATGATCAATCCTCCTCCTAAAATCCTTTATGATATGTATAGGCTTCATTCAAAATGAATACGAAAATGAAATGTATTTCCAAAACCTCTTAATACAGCAATATTATGATATTGATTTATTTAGGCTATTTTAAATAAATAAATAAATCAATATTATGATATTGCTGTATTAAGAGGTTTTGGAAATACATTTCATTTTCGTATTCATTTTGAATAGCTGTATATAATAGGGAAAAAGTAATATACTAAGAAAAAAGTTAAATGTGCCAACGTTTTATTGTAAAGTATTTATTTATTTATTTTTTCCGCATGCTTTACAAGCATGGAATTTGGGGGAATATCAGTCTTAAAACTAATGTGGCAGTGATAAATTCTTAATGGCTATAAAAACAGGTCTTATTTTCTGTAAACAAAATGTATAATATGAAATATGACAGATTGTGTGAGATCGCAAGTTATTATTAATTCCAACATGCTCCAAACATAGCATGCATTAATTAATCAAGTTAAGCCATAAAAAAAACACAAGACTCCAACTGTTTTACATCTAACAAATACTACATGTGCTATGTGATATCTTCAATCTGTATATTTTAAGACTTCATTTTCATTCATTAGCAAAATACAGTTTCGCTTTCATATGAGAATTATCCGTCTACAATAAAAGGGTGGTGATAACTAGTGGATGGGAGATTTGTTTTGTTGATTGGATCCTTGGGATTAAAAGATCAAAGCAGATCAAAAGCAAATGAGAAAAAAAGGAAAAAGAGGTCTGGGATGTTATATTCATACATTAGATGTAGCGCGTGCTGTAGCTCCACTGACACAAATGCTGAAAATGCCTGCAGAAGCCTCCTCCTTTAATCCTGCTTTATGGAGATGCCTTTTTGCCTGTGGAAAAATGCCAAAACCCATTGGATACAGCTGATGACACAGTTACACGTGTGAGAGGGTTTTCTGCATCTCTCGTGACAATGAAAGATGTTATATGGATGAACATCAGTCAGATAGTAAAATGGATCAGGCATAAAATCCATATGGATGACATAACTTGATTTCAGTAAAGAATTATCTAGAAATATAAATATTTATTAGTTTGTCTCTCTCATCATACATCAATTCCACCACCACAAGGAGCAAAAAAAAAAGAAGGTCGTTGGGAACTATATAGGTAATTTGAGAGCTGTCACTACTCATTGGTTTATTAGGCACAACATTATGCAGGAGGGGGGGGGGTTATCCATGGGTCAATGACATGACACTTTTTTACCTATTAAATTATAAAACATAATTTTTTTTATTAAATCATTAAGCATTCATAAAACATTAAACATTTCATGCATATAAAATGCCTTGAAAACACCTCTTGATGAATATTTTTAACATTTCTGAATCAAAGTCATTTTAACATTTTTGCGGTCAGCAATGTCAAGGTGGACATACTACAGTATATTACCTTAAAAATGTTTATGTTATTTTAAAAATATGAAAAATGTGAAAATTGAAATAAATTATTATGTGTATATGTGTATTTATTTATTTATTTACTTATTTTCTGACATTGTGGTATTATTCATTTATTGTAGATGTGGATATCAGAAATTAACAGCTGTATACCCTAGAAAAAAGTAATATACTAAAACAATAAATAAATAAATGCTTAAAAATTATTGAGAATAACTATTATGATATGTACAACAACAACATGGATTCAGAGTGTAAGGAAAGTATGTATGCTGTACTTTCTACTGGATTGTTACACCATTTGACACTTTTAAAGTTAGTCAATTCAAAATCAAATTAATTCAGAACTTTTGTGGAAAATGGTATAAAAGTTTTTTTTTTCTTTGCATGAAACCAACATGAATAAAGATATTACATTAAAAAGCATTAATGCATGCATTTGAAACAATATTATATTGATCTTAATAAAGCAACAATACCTTGACATGTGTCGACTGCTGCCAACAAAACTGTTAAAAACGGTTATTTATTGCATGTTTAGAAAGAAGATCATTTTGCGTTCAACTCTCACAGCCAACAATCATCCTTTTCTGCAACAGATATGCAACCTCAGATGAAGTACCTTTCACAGCAACTTTATTTGCAAGCCCTCCACTTACTGTAATGCATAAAAAATGAAATCTCCACTGTCCACCCCGAGGAGTCTGGTGTCATATTTATGATTTATTCATAACTGTTGAATAGGAAATGGTTTGAGGGCTTCTTTGACCTTCACTTTTGAGGTAGCAGACTTTAGCAGCCCAGCTGCCATTAAAGTAATTTAGCCGTGCTGATGACATAGGTAACTCACCAATAAATGAAAGCTCTATGAAATCTAACCCTCGATGCATATGGAGTCTGAGAGCTGTCACTGAAGGTGACAATAAAGGCTTCTGACAAAGATGGAGCAAAGTCTTCCACTGGAATAAACATCACACATTCCATTGTGTAGTGTGTGAAGTGTGAACTCCAAACTATTAATCACAGCCTGGCTGTGCTATATTGGGATTTATTGTAAAAAAAAATGTGTGCCTTGTCACACTTTAACTGCTGTCTAACTGTCACACTCATTCACACATGCACACAACTACACACTGTGCATGTGAAATGTCACTAGACTCACTGCCACTGCATGTTTGATCATGGTTGATCACTCCACTGAAAGTACATTCTAAGCAGATGGCTATTTTGATTCACAATCTAGTATTTTTTACCTTCTTATTAGGTTCAGCAACCACTTTTTTCTTATATACATCACACATATTTTCATACATGAAATGTGTAATATGCAAAGTTAAATAAATATATAAATATATGTGTTCAGCTTTATGTATTAACTCATGAAAGAGAAATTAAGTGTTTCAATAAAGCTATTTAATGTAAAAAATGTGGTGCAGATTTTGTCTTTATTGCTATACATATATATATATATATATATGTGACCCTGGACCACAAAACCAGTCTTAAGTCGCTGGGGTATATTTGTAGCAATAGCCAAAATTACATTGTATGGGTCAAAATTATAGATTTTACTTTTATGCCAAAAATTATTAGGATATTAAGTAAAGATCATCATGTTCCATAAAGATATTTTGTCAATTTCCTACTGAAAATATATTAAAACTTAATTTTTGATTAATAATATGCATTGCTAAAAACTTCATTTGGACAACTTTAAAGGCGATTTTCTCAATATTTTGATTTTTTGCACCCTCAGATTCCAGATTTTCAAATAGTTGTATCTCGGACAAATATTGTCCTATCCTAAGCTTATTTATTCAGCTTTCAGATGATGTATAAATCTTAATTTCGAAAAATTGACCGTTATGACTGGTTTTGTGGTCCAGGGTCACATTTTATATGTACAAATATATAGCCATGGCCCATGCATATATTGCAGTATACTGATAAATATAAACACTAGTTTCCTATATATATATATATATATATATATATATACATACTGTATATATATATATAGATATACTGTATATATATATATGAAGGCCATTAAAGATTATTCTTTAATATGAGCTTTGCCAATAAATTAATTACCTGCTGCTGGTCAGACATTCTCAAATCAAAATATCATAAATCATAAAAAAAAAAACTTTACCTGTTGTGCTCTGGAAAGATGACAGAGATGACAAACACCTGCAATGTGAGCTGTCACAGCAGCTATTGTCCATTAGATGGCAATGTTACATTTGATGTATATAGTTTGAAACTTAAGGGTCCAGTTAGTGCATGTCAGTGCTTGTCACATGGTCACTGAGCTGAGCTCATACCAGTATTCCAGAACTTCGCTTGAATCACCTGAATATTTATGCATGAAAAATTTTCACTTAAAATTTGCACAGGTGCGTACACACTTAGGCCTACATTTGCTCTAAGCCTCGTTCTAATTGTTGATGAATTTAGATTATTCTTAATGAGGCGAATGCTCACAATTAAATTTTTAGAGTAATCTGAATAAAACATGACTTTTTGTACAACTTCACCTCTATCTTTTTGTTCTCTCGCTCACCGGAGAACATGCGCAGCAAGATCTCAGTTACAGGTCATGCTTACTAATGTATTTAGTTGCTGCTGTTGTTGTTGTTTAATTGGATTCACAAATAAGTTGTTTCTAAACGTACTGTGATTTATTTGGGTGCATCTGTTTTTTAGTTGGTCCTACATTTTACTGTAAATTAAAAAAAAAAAATTGTGCAAATCTCTTGATGAATCAGGATTTCTGTGTAAAAAGTTTGTGTGCAGTTTTTATGCCGAAATTCTGTGTATGTGTGAAATCCAGTGTAACATGGCTACATCTGTTCCCTTTGCACAGAAATGTTTGACCACAAATCCAAACACAAAGACAACACTAAACAGGGAGCAGTGAAATTGAGTGTTCAGAGAATACAGTACACAGAGTGCCATGTCATTACAATAAAACAACCCTCTCCAGGGACACAATTTGTTTGCTTTTTGAGGTCATAATTAGTTATATATGCAATTAACAATGCTCTGCCTAATGAATTGTTTGAAGATTGGAATCAATTATGAATTAAAACAGTAAGACTTCAAAATTGGTCATCAAAATAAGTCATGCAAAAATACCATCAGGATATTAATGCCGCAGTGATTGTGCTAGTAATAAAACGCTCACTGGCATCTTCTATCACACAAGTTCTGCTGTTCTCAGTTTCAGTGTCTGATATCATCGCAGGCAAACAGTTTGCAGGTGGTGTGATGTGGAGAACTGCTAGATCTCAGCGGTTCTCTTAATGGCTTTTCTGTTGTCCTTTGTTTAAGGATGTTGTTGGGCTGGTTTGTTCTGCTGGGCCTGTGGAGAGTTTGGTCCTCATGGGCCTCAGACAAGAATCAAGAATTCATCGGTTGACTGCATCCTCTGCTCCCCTCGAATTTAACAGACAATCACGGTGCACTGTGTATCAGCCAAGGACATATCAGGCACTAATGGCGTCAATTCTTTTATATGTTTGATCAGTTATTCTCTAAATGGCTGGAAGGTTCATTCTCAATGCTGGGGTACAAAGTGAATGATTTTATGACTTATATAACTTGCCAGACAACGACTGGATGATTACTCATATTTTGTCTGTTGCTTAGACCAGAAGATGTCTGGACTTCTCTTCAGTTAGTATTTTAAAATTTTCCTGCTTATTTAAACATGACCCTGAGATCATAATGATGATGTGTACGTGAAACTGAGACTAATAAAATAAACTATAAAATTATTTTAATATATCCTGGTTTGCTGAAAGAAGATTTTCAGTGATTAACAACTTAAGTTTAATTCTTTTCCTCACACAAAACTATTGTATGAATTCAGATGACTTGAAACAATAATATGCAAGTGGTATGAAACAGTTTTATGATTTTATAGTGTATTTCTATTCTTTTTGAATGCTTAAATCCTCATTCATTTTAATCTCATGCATGAAAAGGAGCAACTTCAATTTAAAATTTCTCCTTTTATGTTTCACAGACAAAAGTGGAAATGGAAGGACATGAGGGTGAGATGATGACATGATTTTCATTTATCAACATCAATTATTTTTTTGGTTTGAATAGTTTTGAACATGAAATTATAAAGAAATATTATATAGAAATGATCAGTTTAAGACTGCAGTGATGCGGGTGTTAGAATTAGTGGAGAATTAATTATATTTTTCATTATATATTTTTATAGATAGTTAGTCTGTTGGGATATGTCTCTACTAACTTTGCACATCTAGACTTTGCAATATTTGCCCACTCTTCTTTGCAGAACTGCTCAAGTTCAGTTAAATTTGATGGTGAGCGTTTGTGGACTGCAGTCTTCAAGACATTCCACAGATTTTCAATGGGGTTTAAGTCTGTGCTCTGAGGCCATGCAACGACATTCACCTTTTTCTTCTTCAACCGCTCAGTTTTGCGGTGTGCTTTGGGTCATTGTCATGTTGGAAGGTAAACCTTCTTCCCATTGACGACTTTCTGGCAGAGGGCAACAGATTTTCCTCAAGAATTTGATGGTATTTTGTCCCATCCATTTTTCCTTCTATCCTGACAAGTGCTCCAGTCCCTGCTGCAGAGAAACACCCCCATAACAGGATATTATCACCTCCATGCTTTCTGTAGGAATGATGTTATTTGGATGGTAAGCTGTATTGGATTTCCGCCAGACGTATTGTTTGGTGTTGAGGCCAAATAATTTGTAATCTCAGAATAAAACTCAGAATCTTCAAGGTACGTTTAGGTAAAGCTCAGTCGTGACTGCATGTGGCCTTTCTTCCCATACATGCCACATTTGTGGAGAATTTGTGATATTGTTATCATATGCACACAATGACCACTCTTTTTCATAAATTCCTGCAGCTGCTTCAGAGT
>NW_015624542.1:0-874 GCF_001515625.1 Sinocyclocheilus rhinocerous | reverse complement strand
CTCACGCACCGGAAGCCGTGCGCGCGCACAAAGACAGTTGGACATGGTGGTGTATTAGAGGTAATGGTGCAGATGTTTGCACCTCAGTTTTGTTGTATATTAACAGGATGCAATTCTTATATTTATTAAAAAATATTGAATGGATGCCACTATTGGGACAATAAAGCCCTCCATACACCTATAACCCTGATATACTTCATTATTAAACTCTCGTTATAAACATTATTTCCACTTTTCAAATATTGTCTACACTGAAAGTAAATGCCTTTCTGATCTGATATGGGATGGGAAAAACGAGAACAGCGAGTCCGGCAAAAGGCAGCCTTGAACTCGGGTCGATTGCATCAAAAAGCTACTATTATGTGCCTTCCTCGCAACGCCACTACAGCCGTTACCAGGTACTCCTCATTTGTTATTTTGTGTGGCCCAACCAGACATTTGTGAGCGTAATTAGTGTAAATAGCCTGTAAGTCAAAAGGCTGGTGATCTGTCCCGTTACTTCTGTTGCTTAAGCTCTAATTACATTTAAGTCAGTTCAGTCGCGCATGCGCAACATCCTATAGGTTCTGTACTGGAATTAGTCAAGTAGTTCACCTGTTTCGAGTCTTCGGGTTTTTCGAGTCGTTCGTACATCACGTGACAGACCCTTAAGTTTAACCAATGCACTCTGAGCCGAAAAGAGAATTGATTAGTTCATCTCTCGAGTCTTTGGGTTTGAGTCGTTCGTTCATCACGTGACAGCCCCATAAGCTTAACCAATGCAGTCTGAGCCGGAAAGAGAATTGATTAGTTCATCTCTCCAGTCTTCGGGTTTTTCGAATCATTTGTACATCACGTGACAGACCCTTAAGCTTACCCTATGCAGTCTGAGCCG
>NW_015624541.1:973173-985005 GCF_001515625.1 Sinocyclocheilus rhinocerous | reverse complement strand
GGTTATGTGATTCACCTGGCACCACCCTGTGAGTATTTTACATGCCTCAAATCATGTCTATTGAGCTTAATTTGCATTCAGTCTGAAACACTGCACAGACAAATGCCAACAAACACGTTTGTTGGGTTTTGTCTGTCGGCATTGGTCGGGTTTGTTTTCACCCGAGTGAACATGTTCAATCAGCGTTTGTCAGCGTCTTTTGGGACAGTGTGAACACAGTTGTTTTTCATAAAATTCTAAATCCAAAGGCCAACTCGTTTGTTGGTGTTTGTCTGTGCGGTGTGAATTGACCTTTAGTCTCATGAATGACATGTAAAGGTCAAGCGTTTTACAGACTGTTTTCCTTTTCTTTCTCTATAGCTGAAGATGCTCAAGCTGGACCCTACAGTATGATGTCAGTATTATGTGACAAAGCTACAGTGAAGAAAGAAGAACTTTATGAAGTAGTTGGGAATGATGAATACTGTATCAACAATCTTCTGGATGAGAAATATGAGCCACGTCCTGTTCGAGAGATTCTACAGGATGCACACAGATTTTTGGGACGAGAACTTCCATATTGTGTCTTTAGAGAGAACTGTGAGCACTTTGTTACGGAGCTGAGATACGGAAAACCACATTCCCGCCAGGTACAGTTTGAACATCACCGAAGATATAGTGTGAAGTAGTGAATATACTTTCAGTAATTAACAGGGCTGTTTTATGGTAAAATATTTAATGTTGATAGAGGCAGCATTAACATTAAATGACATGACACACACACACACACACACACACACTTATTGGCAGAAATATGCTTAATTAATTGATGGTAAGTTTCTGTCAACATAGGATTAATTACATGGCGGAGTTAATTTGTACAACAACCATTAGGCTTCTTCATGCGTTTAATATTTGTCTTGTGTCATATATGTATTTATATTTATTATACATTTTGTTTTATATAGCCTAAATAAATAGACTAATTTAGTGATTTTTAAATAAATGTCAATTATACGTATTTACAAGTTGGTATTTTTTTTTCCAAACATGTAGGCTATTTGAGTGGCATGTGCCACTGAATGTTGTGTAATACCAGTGCTATTGTATGTCGCTGATCACGCAAACTGTCCATTCTAGGAAACACACAGAATTAATCAATCATGGGTCACTACGAATACCACATTTACAGTCGAATCTTTTACGGCAAACTTTTACTGAAACATCAATTAAATATCGATCAGCTGTTAGGTGCGTGTGTTACACAGTCTACGTTCCGGCAGACATTCTGTGACAATCATCGACACGTCACAAGTGTCAGTGGCACATGCCACTCTTCACTGACACGTCAGTGAAAACCGGAAGTGTCACCGGATGTGCCACTGAGCATAGTGGCATGTGCTAATGGCTTCTGTGCGTCAGATGCCATGTCATTTAATGTTAATACCGCTACTGGAATAGTGATGTGTGCTTAGCCTATCATACAGTGAATTAATATAAATAATTTATGACCATTCTCATAGGTGCGGAACGCAGTGGAGATTGGTGTTGGAGTTGGTCTTGCTGTAGCAGCTACCTTTGGAGTTCTTGCTGCTGCTGCAGCCATATTCGGTTCAAAAGACAAAGAGAAACAGTAAAGACTGGGAAATGAAGAAGTGAAAGCACAACTGCCTTTGATATTTAATGTCTGTAAAATGTTTATTGCATTTAATGGAAATAATTAAAACATTTAATGTATGCATTAAGCAAGCTTAGTTTTATGAGCACAAATGGAAATATTCATAAACAGAATTTAAGAGATTGTCAGCAACCAAACAAAATCCCATCTGTTGTTGTTTGAGGACTACTGCTACTGACAAATCTCTGCCTGAAGGATTTTTTAAATTAATATTTTTCTTTATACTAGTTTTCTAATAACATTTCAAGCATTTTAATAACCATATAATCAAAAATAGGCTGAATATTTGACCAAATTAATCCTAAAATAAATTGCCATGTTTCTATTTTTGTGCCATTAAATATTTGACATCATATACTAGGTGTCTGTATTAATTTCTTGATGTGATTATACTATACCAGCATATCCTAGATGCTACTTACTGAATTAATTCTGTAGTTCCATGGTGCAAGATTACCATTTACACAAGAAAATTGGAAGATTTCTGCATAGCTGGCCTGCATTACATCAGCTCAATGGGACCTCTGTTACCATTTGCATAGCAATTGAACAACCGACATTAGAGACATCACATTAAATATCTCTAATGGATGGAATTAAATGTTCAATGATTTAAATTATGTAGGGTGAATGCAGGTTAAGCTCAATCAACAGCATTTCGTGGCATGTTGATCACCATGGAAAATCATTTTGACTCGTCCATTATTTTCTTTAAAAAAAAGAAAAAAGAAGAAGCAGGAATCAAGGTTGAGGCACTTGGAAGTGAATGGGGCCAAACCACTGATTTATAATCGAGAACTGGATTGCTCATGACGTCATGAAAGTGAAGCCGCCGCGCCGCCATATTGGTAATCCCTAGTGTGCGTAAACGTTCTACTGAATTAATAGGAAATCGTACGAATTTAATGAGAAAACATCACCTAACAAGTCAGCGTTTTAAAATCTGAAGTATCCCTGTACATTCTTACAATGCAAACACTCTAGGCATGTAAACGGTTATTTTTTTAATGTCGGGAATTTCCCCTGCTTATTAAAAAGTTACTTCATTACAGTAGCGAACATCATGAACATGATAAACATCAGACGGACACGACCTAGCTCAACATATATATAACAAATGACAAAGTGCTCATTCTGAAATCTGAAGAAAGATTTGTATATACATATACCTTCATTCGCCTTGTAAGTATAAGAAATCAGGAAGGGGGCCAACACTTTTTCACACCACTGTACATAACATTTTACATGGAAACGGTAATGCTAGTAAACATTTGCGCGATCTTGGAGAGTCTGAAATAGATGTTTCTCAGTCAGGACTTTAAAAATATACACATCATAATTTATTCAGAGAAATAACTGACATACATTATGGACTTAAAGACATGCATGTAAGACATGGCAAGTTAAGCTTTTCATTTCAGTACAATCAATATAGTAACAGAGGCTATTGTATTATTCATTATATATTCAAATCAATTTCTGATACTAATACGTTCATGATGAATAAATCCTGAATAATTAAGTACATAAAGAAATAGACTATATTTTGTATTGGATCAGTTACCTATGTCGGCAGTGCGCAGCAGACACACCCACCTAAACGGTTTAAATATCCTGCCCAAAAAGACCATAAACACTGCAGATAACATCTTAAGTAAAACTGAATTTACATACACCTAACATAAAAACGAATCCCTTGTGAGTGACTCGCTTCAAATCGGGTGATTTTAGGTCAGTGTTTTAGCTGTGATTCAATGGTGCTCTCTGCTGGTAGGGATTAGTAAAATGGCGGCTCGAACACTTCCGGTGACTTCACTGCATGTCGGCAGTTTAGAACGCAATGAGCGATCCAGTCATTAGATCAGTGGGCCAAACACAATGACACTGCAATTACATCCATTAAGACAAGAGTCAACTACATAATGAAGGTAAATATTAACAAAAGATAACATAACCATACTGTGCAATTATATTGTATGACATAATCTGTGGCTGTTGGATTTGCCACTGCTCCTTAAATAAACATTTACAAATATAGCACTGGCCAAAGATAAGGAAATGAAACTGAAATAAATACATTAATCTTACTGTCCAGCAGTTTGAATTTAAGAAACCTTCCTTCCTGAGTTATGTTCATAGGCCAGGAATGCATTTCACCCCTGATATTTTTCCATTTTAATCACAGGGTTATAATAAATATGGTTATAATATAAATTATAAGTTGTTAATAATTAATAAATAATAAACTGGGTTCCCACACCTTTCGACCAATAACTTCCCATGACTTTGCCCAACCCTTATCATTCCTACATAAGGATTTTTAGAAATATTTTTTTTAGATTTTATATAGAAATTATTTTATAGACAATTCAGCCAATTAAATATTTTAGAGCTGAGCAGCACTATCCATGTTTTTTAGGCCTGGGAATTATAATATTAAAATTCCTTGATATTTCTAGATTTTTGATGACTAGAACATAAATCTGCACTTTCAGGCTGCCATCGCACCACTAACAAACAGTCAAGCACCTCATCTTCTGTTATGTATTTTTGGAAGGCAACACTGTGTTTCTGGCAGTTCAATGAGACCTTTGTTACCATTTAAGTTCTGTGAAACAACAATTTAGCAACAATATTCTGTACGGCACATTTCCAAAGACAGACTGTTCCTCTTTATTATAATACATACGAAGTTGAATTCTGTGTGTACAGTACATTAATTACCCCTTCTGAAAATATTGCACCAGATTTCACAGACTGTCTCATTAACTAAAATCGTCTGTTGATTAGTTTATTTTACAACATAAGCAGTACCGCCAACTAGGAACGCAAAAAGAAGGCACAAACCAGAAGTAACAAGCACATCCACCCTCACCCTGTCATATGGCAAACAAAGAAAGAACAAAACGGCTTTCATGAGTTACAATGTTTTTTGGTCAAGTGAATCCTTTGTTTTGAAAATGTTCGTCTGTGTTTATACATGCACTAGTAATGGCATTGTCCCACCTAGGATCATGTTTAAGTAACAGCTAACATGTTTGAGTTTCTCTGCATCATCCATTTTCATTTGTCCTCAAAGACCACATTCAGGGCAAAGTGGTCCATAATTAATGTATAATCAATGTACATACATACAAAGATATCTAGGATTATATTGTTCAAATTTCCCTCAACTCCTAATAATCAAACCAGTGAGTTCATGCACACTCAGTAAACTATGATATTGTGGAATATAAAAATCATGGTACGGAGGAGAGTAAAGGAATGTCATAGTTTGAGATGTGTTAGCTGTTCCTCAGTCAGCAGACATGGCTGAATTTTAGTTCTTCTAAGTTGCCCAGCATACAGACAGCTGTGAGAATCCATCACGGAATGTTTCTTTAAAATCTCGCAGTCCCTTCATCTTCAAAGAGTCAATGATCTGTTGTACCTCCAGTGCTCAGTCCAGTTTGCGTGCGCCCAGTTTGAGAGGACCCTTTGCTGCCTTGCGCTCTGCCCGTTTGGCCTCCAGCTCCTTCCGCCGCTCTTCTCGTTTCTTCTTTGCTAATTCTGCTTTACTTAAACCTGAGGGAGTGAAAGCATGGTTATTTGAGATGTACTTTCTATTTTCTCTAACAGCAAAAACAAGAATGAATCTGCATTTTAATATGCTGGTTTAAATGCATAAACTGGACAAAAAAAAAATATGCGTCTCTGACCCTGATCTCCATCCAGTGACTGCCAGTTTTCTTCTGTTCCCCAGCCCCCTGCACTGTCTGCGTCCCAGCCATCAGACTTCTGTGTACAAAAAAACACACATCATACATAAACATCATTCATTGGGAGGGAACTATAATCCAGAATGGATTTCCGCCACCTTTAGCAATTTACAATTGAAGGAAATACCTCCACCAGAGCCTTACCGTTGTACTTCGTTGTGACACACTGGACAGCAGATCAGGTGTTGTTGATTTTCCTTCCGCTCCATCCCAGTTATAATCACTGGCCAATCCTACCCCTTGCTGCGCAGAGCTTAATCTGGCACTCTTTGGAGCTCCAGTTGAGGCTTTATTTCGAGATGTTGGGGTGAAACTCTCAGCCAGATTTCCATCCTCATCCCAGTCGTTACCCCAACCCTCATCAGCAGGTGAACTTTGACCCTGACCATCTGCGTCTTTCTCATTTGACCAGCTGTCGTCGGCATCCCAACCAGAGCTCCAATCAGAACTCTGCTTCTTGACTGCCTCAGAGGACTTCCGGCCCACCTATGGAAACATAACAAGAGTAGATTAACCCTATTAAAGTGAAAGTGAGGTATGGTGTCCCATACTCTGAATTTTTGCTCTGCAAGTGCACACACACAGCAGTGAATTGTGAACACACACACACACCGTGAACACACACCCGGAGCAGTGGGCAGCCATTTTTGCTCCGGCACCCAGGGAGCAGTTGGGGGTTCGGTGACTTGCTCAAGGGTCTCACCTCAGTCGTGGTATTGAGGGTGGAAGAGAGCGCTGTACATTCACTCCCCCCACCGACAATTCCTGCCAGTACCCAGACTCAAACCCGCAACCTTTGGGTAACAAGTCTGACTCTCTAACCATTAGGCCACAACTTATGGATAATACATAATTTATTTGTGAAGTGACATTTGAATGAATAGTATTATCTCATTTGTAATCATTATATTGCAATGCACATACAATATTTTCTATATATTTTGAAATATGTTTATAAAATACATTGAAAATCTCACCTCAGACAACCACTAATATAGCAAATGAATATGGTTAAAAACTTTTTTTTTTTTTAAGTTTTTCCATTTAGTAAATAGAAGTATGGATATTGTATATATGTCCTCAATATTTACACAAAACATAGCACTAAACAAATCAGTAGGATAATAGTGATCTTTTATTCTATAAGATACGCTAATGCAAATCACTTACATTGCTTTGCTTCTGTGTTGAGGACATTGCCGACCAATCAGAATGCCAATCGTCTGGATCTGTTTGTACTTTCTCAGGGTCCTGTGGGTGCACAGAGATAAGGAATTATTAAAATTTCTCAGCATTTATGAGTAAGATAACTTTTAACACTAAAATGTCAAGCACTGAAAAAACAACAGCGACTTTACATAATTTGAATAACCAGCATTCACCTCAAGGTTTCCCCAGTCTTCATCGTCCCACCGATCCCCATCTGGCTCCACTGTCTCCTCATTTGATGTCTCTGATTGGACGCCACGTGCACCTGACGTCTGTACTCTCATTTCTGGCCATAACAGGAAAAGAGGAAGTTGATGAGATAATAACTTGGTGCCACTCATTTTAACATTTATTTCTGTTCAATCTTTTTGAAAAAAAAAAAAAGATTGCAGAATAAAGCTGTTTGGTAAGTTGAAAACTGTTGAACTGTAATCAACCACTTGTAAATCTAAAATCATACTTAAAAATCTCTAAATGAAAAGTTATTTTTGTATATGTAAATATCCAACTCACTGAATGAAAAGTGTTTTTTCAATATGTAAATTTATAAAAACGTTTTGTGGCAACTAGTTATATCATTTAGTTTCTTACTATTCAAGATTTACTTCCTTGATAATCTTCATTCCGCTTCCTTTATTTATCATACTTTAGCTGTCTAAATTGGAGGGCTATATCCTCAGGAGGTCACATTTGTTGGCTGCATGTGTCATTGAGGATGCCTCGTTTAGGAAAAGTAAACATTACATTCCAAAGTAAGAAATAAAGTACAGTCATTTATGCTTCACTAGAAATAACAGGCAATTTCATAATGGTAAATGTTTTTTTAATGAGACATCCATGATGATGTACGCATCTGACAAATGTGACCTCCAGAGGGCGCAGCCTTTGAAATGAGACATAGCTTTTGTCTTGTTGCACACCTTTGTTTGCAGTATTTGTGGTTACTGGTCCAGCAGCAGGTTGAAGGGCGGAGCTGTTTTCAGCAGGTGGTGCCTCCAAACCAGCCGGAACATTTCGGATGAGTTTGGAGGTGAGAGATGAGACACCGGTTACCGCCCATCCTGCCCATGTAGCAGCTGACCCTCCTGTCTGCGCCGATGCAGTCACCTCCTTCTCTGCGATTGAACCATTTAATTATAACAACATTCATTTTTATTCAATTACCTTCATTTGGGAAGACTAGAAATGTTTCATTTTTGAGTGAACTATCCCTTTAAGCAAAATGAGTTGGAATGCGCATGGTCTAATTTTGAGCTACAGCTACAAAAAGTCATTTTTGGTCGAATTTGACGTTTTCACAAAAAAGAGTTCATTAAGACCTTGTCTAGCAATCCCAATGCTCCAAATAGTAATTAAACATCTACAATTATCTTTATTTGTATGTTTTCTGAGAGGTGTACCTTTTTCTCTGCTCACTTCTTGACGACTGGTGCTTCCCCTCAGCTAAAGTTTGGTATAGTTGTAAAGCACAGCATTCCAGCGTTGTGAATATTCATAGTGAATTCTCGATGGCATGAGTCTGAACCAGTGAAATGTGATGTTCAAACCCATGCTGATGTAAGCAAAACGAATGCGCTGACTGACAGATCCTAAGTGATCCGCAATCCTCATACACAGAATTACAGTATTTCAAAATATCTGTCTTAGTGAGTATTCACGCAAACATAATCTGTTATGTCTTAAGTGAACGTTTGGTTAACTGTTGGGGAAAAACATCTGATGCAGATGTAGCATTATTTTAGATCCATGCATTACGGTAGGTCTTAATATATAGGCCGTCTGCCTCATTAATGTTAATCTAACAATAAGAGAAAAGAGGGAATCACTCACTGCTCTTGATTGAACTGCTTTTGTAGTTTTAATAATCAATTTATTTGTAATGAACACACTAAAGTGATTTTTACATTTGATTAGCCTATTTGTTTTTCTTACTTGAATGCTTCTGTTTATATGTAAGATGAAAAAGTAATGCACTATGTAATTTGTTTCTTTCTTATATTATATTTGTTCTACTGTTTATTTGCATCTTTATTCTAATTTTTAATAACAAAGATAAAATAAAAAATAGCTATATTGTGATTATTAATATAGTAATTATTATTAAGAAGTGGAGGAAAATATGCAACGTTGCTAGGCGATTTTGCTTTGGAATCTTCTGAAAACTTTAAAGTCAGTGTAAAGGCAATTGAGAGAATTGTTTCTAAACACATTATAAATCTTAGAAACGTATTGCTGAAAACACGTTACAAAGACTGTGAACGGTGTAGTACTGAATTGTGGAGTTAGACCGTTAAACAGCATTTCACCATTTTTTGGGTGGGCCTAAAATCATGTCTCGATGACACACTGGAGCCACTGAGCATGGTCCCTCCCCTAACACTATAATAGGTGAAGCGACGCTGCGCAGACCGATCAGTGTATGACATCAAAGTACCGCAAGAGCGATTAGACAGCAGACGGCTCCGTATGCATTCGAATCACTCTTGCGGTACTTTGATATCATACACTGATCAGTCCTAGCAATGCTGCTTTAAGTCGAACACACCTATGAACTAGAGAGCATTAGTATCAGTGGTTCGCCCGCTCAATCGTGAATTACTGTCATTTCCGTTAGTTACTACAGCCTAGTTTGCTAGCTAGCTATGCCTTCGTCACGTAAATGCATATTACCAAACATGTATGGCTGTGTAAATCCAATTAAGCTGCTAGAGGGAGCATCCATTCAGGTTGTAGCGGTATTTGACAGCTGAGAGAGGCGGCAGATTACCCGCGAGTATGCGTGGTTTTAGCACAGACAGCGGACACGCCCCCAGCATTTGAGAGCATAGAATACTGCTTATTTTTTCAAGATTTTGATAACTTATTTGATTTACTTGCCCTTTTTTTCATCAATTAAATTTGGCTCGGTGTTTAATAACACATTTTTCTGTGGCGTGACAAACTCAGAACACATTTAATATTGCTTTACACAGGCTTTAACTGACTTTGCCTACTATCGTCTTGAAACGGGTGTAGCTCAGTCATTTTTTGGTCAATTCCAACAAATTATACATCATTTTGAAGGTTTTTAAATGGAGATTGTGAAAATAAAAAGAACTAATTTTTGCTCATTGTGACTCATTTTGCCAGCACAGGTCACCAATATGCTTATAAAAACATCATACCTATTTCAGCTAGTTTAGAGGGGTCTTCAGAAACAGTCTCCAGCTTACTGAGGAAACTTTTTATGGCTTTGAATGCCTACAGGAACAGAAATACTTAAGAAATTGTCTGTTTCAAAAATGATGGATTACACACCCAAACTACAGAACATATAAAAAGATACTGTGTCAATGTGCACCTCAGTTCTGCTGTGCATTTTCTTTACCTGATCTCTGACGTTTTTGTCTGGGTCCATAGTCAGTGTGCACAGTGTGGGCAGGATACGACTGGCGCTTTCTGCCACACTATAGTACTGATGGGTGGCAGCAAATCCCAGCACGCCTGCTGCACGTGAGGCAGGAAACGGGTCTTTAGTTGCCCGTGAGAATGCAGATATTAAAACACGCTGGCGCATCTGAGAAAAAAGCATGGGGGAAAAAAACATAAAGATGGTCATTGAGAGAAAGAAATATGCCTGAACAAGTGAAGGATTATTGGTTTTAGTTGCAGTTACCCCAGCATTGAGGTAGGGGGCAATTTTGCCCAGGCAAACGGTGGTGTTGCAGCGGATGGGGCCCTGATCGTCCCGGGCCTGCAGTCGTGCAAAGTGACGCATCAACTCTTGATTTAAATTGGCCTCATTTAATTTAGGGGCCAACAGCAACATAGACTACAGGAGAAATAGAAATTCAAAGAAAAGTCATTTAAAGACATTTTTAAGACTAATGTGCATAGTGCTTATAATGCCAAGGTCATGGGTTCCACTTCCAAGGAGAGCATGAACTGAAAAGCTTGAAAGCAAAGTAAATTGTTCTGCATAAAAGTGTTTGCTAAATGCATAAATGTAAATATATGCCATTATCTGTTACACTGACTGAGTGTCAAAACACTGGAAAGGAGAGAAGATGGAGCATACAAATACCTTTACAGTCTGCTCTCGTATGGCAGGGTTAGTGTCTGTGAAGCCATGAACCACGTGTGGAAAAATCTGTGAGTTAACTGCTGCTTCATTCAAATACCGAATAAACTGCTCCATCTGGTAAAGGAGAGACAAATAGAAAAAATAACTGAGAAAGTGTGTATGACAGTCAGAGAGTTTGGGTAAGACGAATGTAGAAAACTCTTACAAAAGCGACATAAAGCAATGAAGTGATGTATACCTGCTGTAGCAGTCGTATCCTCATGGCACGGTCAGTAGAGGAGAACATCTTCACTATGACTGGGATGATTTTCTGCTGGTACTCCTCAGCTGACAAATACTTCCCTACCTAACACAAACAAAATATCAGAACTGTATTAAAGAAACTTGAACCTTTTCGATTAAAATGCTCTGAAGAGAATACACAACATGGGTAAGCATTAATGCAATACCAAAAATGGCTAGCACCTTAAATAGTGGTGTGAGGACAACAGCGCCAGCATTGCCAAACTCGAAGGCTGTAAGGAGCTGAGGAAGCACTTTATGTTTACAGAAATCTTCAGGAAAAGAATCAAGATTCTCACTTAGGTCCTGGAAAAACTGCTGCTTCTCTGCAGGTTCTTTTATCTACATGAACACGTAAACAAACAAGCATTTAGGTGACTTTTTTTAATAACAAGGTATTAATGAAAACATATAAACAACACAAACCCATACACACACAAACACAACACATACAAAAATAGCCTGATCATTCTACATATTGTTTTCAAGAAGACTTTATAATTTAGACTTTATTTATTAGGAGAACATCTGAATTATTAATTTATCACAGCTTATTCATCAATATGCATTACTGTTCAAATATTTGAGGTCAGCAATTTTTTAAAGAAATTAATACTCATAGTCAGCAACAAACGGATGCATTAAATTGATCAAAGATGACAAAGTAGGGCTGGACGATATGGCCAAAATTTATATCACGATATATTTCTTAATTTCGGTCGATACGATATAATTCCGATATCGATATGAACACTATTTATCTAAAATAGAAATCTTTTGTAACATTATAAATGCCTTTATCATCACTTTTGATCAATTTTAAGCATCCATCCAAATTTCTTTCCCCCCAAAAAAAAAAACAT
>NW_015624541.1:971302-973107 GCF_001515625.1 Sinocyclocheilus rhinocerous | reverse complement strand
TTGAAAATGCAAACTGATTGTCTGCCAGCAGGAGGCGCTTTGAGAGCGGTAGAACTAGCTGTTTCCCCTGTAACAGCTGTAATCAAATCAGCTCTGCTCATGAATTGAAAAAAATTATATCACGATACATATTGATATTGAATTATTGTCCAGCCCTATGACAAAGACATTTATAACAAGATTTCTATTCAATAAATGCTGTTCTTTTGAGCTTTCTATTCATCAAAGAATCCTGAAGGGTTTCCAAAAAAATATACAACAGCACAGTTGTTTTCAACACCGGCAATAAGATATGTCTCTCAAGCCCCAAATCAGCATATTAGAATGATTTTTTTTCCAAAAACATAAAAAATAAAATAAAAAAAACTTACCAACCCCAAACTTTTGAATGCTAGTGTAATGCAACACAATACAGGCTCACAAAGTAAGATAAACACACAACTGTTTAAATACCTGTATCTCTTCCAGAAACAGACAGCTCTCCACAAAGCTGTTGTTCATAAAGCCTCCAGGAGATTTGCAGTTCAGTAAGAACCTAGCAAAAAAAAATGTACTCAACTGTTTTAAATATTGATAATCAGCAAATCAGCATATTAGAATGATTTCTGAAGGATCATGTGACACTGAAGACTGGAGTAATGATGCTGAAAATTTACCTATGTATGATCACAGGAATAAATTACATTTTAAAATCTATTCAAATAGAACGCAATTTTAAATAGCAAAAATATTTCAACATTTTTTACTGTTTTTGCTGTACTTTGGATCAAATAAATGCAGCCTTGGTGAGCAGAAGAGAATTCTTAGTAATTCTTGTAGGCTGATTATTCTTATAGATCATATCACCGTTATTGAAAAAAATTATATCACGATACATATTGATATTGAATTATTGTCCAGCCCTATGACAAAGACATTTATAACAAGATTTCTATTCAATAAATGCTGTTCTTTTGAGCTTTCTATTCATCAAAGAATCCTGAAGGGTTTCCAAAAAAATATACAACAGCACAGTTGTTTTCAACACCGGCAATAAGATATGTCTCTCAAGCCCCAAATCAGCATATTAGAATGATTTTTTTTCCAAAAACATAAAAAATAAAATAAAAAAAACTTACCAACCCCAAACTTTTGAATGCTAGTGTAATGCAACACAATACAGGCTCACAAAGTAAGATAAACACACAACTGTTTAAATACCTGTATCTCTTCCAGAAACAGACAGCTCTCCACAAAGCTGTTGTTCATAAAGCCTCCAGGAGATTTGCAGTTCAGTAAGAACCTAGCAGGGTTGGGACGAATCTTTGGGTTTGCTCCCACTAACTCACAGTAATGCGGCACTAACTGCTTTGGAATCTGTAAGAAGTAAAAAAATAAAAAATAAAAAATAAGTGGTTTGAAAGAGAATAGCTTTTATTCTGTATGTAATAATCAAAACTACTGAAGATTGTTATTGCACTAGTTAAGACACAATTAGTTAAAGGAATAGTTCACCCAAAAATGACTTTGTTTCTTCAGTAGAACACAAACGAAGATTTTTAACCGTTGCAGTCTGTCAGTCTTATAATGGAGGTGAATGGGAATCACGGCTAAAACATGCAATAAAAAAAAAAAAAAACATATACAAACAAAACCAAATTAAACCCCGCGGCTCGTGACGATACATTGATGTGTAAAGACACGAAACAATCGTCTGTGCAAGAAACTGAACAGTATTTATATCATTTTTTACCTCTGATTCCCCGCAATGTCCAAACTGTCCTGAGCGCGTCCTCGACAGCCGGCACGTGACGCGTCTTCTTCTT
>NW_015624541.1:879242-971110 GCF_001515625.1 Sinocyclocheilus rhinocerous | reverse complement strand
AATCGGGTATTCGATAAGACATGTGCATTTCAATTCCGCTCAACGATTCCCCCGTTCGCATTTTAATGTGATTTTAAACTATTTAAGTGCAGGAAGGGAAAGAACTTGCACACTGTTTGCGTGCAGCACACACATCTGAAGCGCGAGCACAGAGAACAGTGGTCCCGATGCAGGTTCCCGACCTGTGTCCGTTCTCGACCTGTTCCGTGCATTTCCACAAAGGTTGTTCCGGGCCAGAACGGACTTCTCTTTCACATTTATCGACCAGTATGCACGAAATACGTCGGTATATGATTAATCAATATTTTATGAAAAGAAAACTATACAGTGTTTTTAAATTTTTGATTTCAATTTCTGTACCTGATATTTGCTCAGTTTTATTTATTTATGCTATTGCTAATTAATTTGTTTACTTGTCTTTAACAATTTAATGTTTTAAATTTATATTAGTCTAGTTGTTTTTTTCTGTGGTGTTTTTTTGATAAAACCATAGACATAAAACAGAATAAATATGTTTGACATTAAGTATTTGACTTAAAATTTGTTTAATGGATTTTTTTTATCTTATTGGAATCGGAATTAGGAAGCGATAAGAATCGGAATCGATGAGCAGAATCGGAACCGGAATCGATAAAATTCAAACGATACCCAACCCTACCTGGGGGTAAGCAGATAAACATCAAATTTTCATTTTTGGCTGAACTATCCCTTTAACACTAAGAAAAAATGATCTGGTACCTTGCCGAGAGATCGTAACGAGGAGGCACGTGGTAAATTTCCATTAAATACTTCCCAAATGAGACAACCCAGACGCCACACATCCCCTGTCCTGAGATCATACAGACACAACAATAAGCTATAGCTTATTAAATATGCATTTTACTATACATTTTAAATCTTGATTGAAAGTAAAGTCAGAAAATTTTCTGCATTCAGAAAATGTAATAACCTATAGAACATATTTGGGCTGAAAATGAATAAAGAGAACTAGAAAACAAGAGATTTCTGCCTGTACCATTTTTCTCCACCATTGCCAGGGCTCTCTGGAGGGTCATATCTCTCCAAGTCGGGGTTAATCACTTTAGGTGGTGGTAAGGAGATGGAGTCTCCCTGGTCTGAGGTCACATGATCCAACCCTCCAAGTTTCCATTCACCAGCACGGTCCACAAAGACGGCCCACATGCCCAAGTTATTATGGTTTAGATGGCAATCATTCACCAAGAAGCTCAGCGCTTTCTGATGGGAAAGGAGTGACAGCAAACTGAGCAATTTAACTAATGACTTAACAATAATTTCATTTTAGTTTGTGTCTTTACTTGACAACTTACCACAATCTGATGAAGGCCCCATGACACCTCTAAATCACTCGCACCACCCTTCTCCGCCTGGAGTTTCAGATGAGCAGCTAGAGGAGTCACTGGCTCTGTGACGATGTACAAGCTTTTCTCTGTCTGATGTCAAACAGGAAGACAGTCTGAGTTTTAATAAAAATGCCTTTTTAATTATTACAATTAGGACAAATCTTGACCGTCAAAAGTTTGTGTAAAATCTTCCACTAACAGAAAGTGACTAAAATATTTCTATTCTGGGATTCAAGTATATTAGAATGTAAGACAAGGTGTTAAATTCACAAAGCTCACCTCAACCTGAATAATCAAGAAGACAAGATGAGGCACTGCTTCAAGAGAACAACCTCCTTATCACACATCAATTCATGAGATCCTTACCTCAAGCCCATCTACGTAGGACAAGATGTTGGGATGTCTGAGAGTTTTTGTGCGTTTGAGAGCTGCTTTAGCCAGCTGTGTCTGCTCCTCTGTTCCCTGGGAAACCTCATACACAAAGACTGACACTGGCTCACTAGTCGTCTGGAATAAAGAGGGGTTACTAGTTAACGTAAATTGCAATTCATCTATATTAGGCAAAGAAGAATAGTGCAATTAGATTTGGAAAACTAGAATGTCCTCATTATATTGACTAGACTTCTAATAAACGAAACCACTGATATATAGCCTTTAGTCAACAACAACACAGTAACAAGCCTCCCCTGATGTTTGAGCTGCCATCATAATGCTGATCAGATGATTAACAGAGATGATCAGATAGTTAACGTACTGATGCCTGCCAGTAAAATCGGTAAATGACGATCATATACAATTATTGATATGACATAAGTAATTCTGGTGAATGATGATCTGTTACAGTTATTAATATGGCCTGTCAGGACACGTGTAGAGTAAATACAAACTCTGCAGCTTTTCTCAGCAATTTATATAATCATACATAATACGAGTGATGACATTTTAAAACTCCATACAAAATAAAAGGAAACACATACACAAATTAATACTAACGATTCGAGTCATACAATCCTAATTCAGCCGTTTAATGTGTCTGCAGCTTTCTGTTGACGTGGCCACAGGAACGATACCTTCTGTGGTGAAAGGATGACAAAAGAAACCTAGTTTATGTTATAAATGGTCCTTATATTCAAACGAATGCGCCTCCAAAGATTTTGAGTCCTGCCTATTAAAACATATACCCATACAAAGTATTTCAGGGTGTTTTTGAGCTCTCTTTACCTTTACGTTACTGCGCAATGCTAAGCGGAATGTAGCTAAACTTTAGACCGAGGCTTCAGCGGCCTGCTGCGTCACTATTTGCTTTATATTAATATATCAAATCATTTTACCTTGCGCTTGCCCCGACTAAGGGTCCATATGCCTGACTTTTCTTGGTTTTCGGGTAAAAGTTCATAGTTGAAGTCTTTGATAGGATCCCGTGCGAAAAAGGACCACATCCTTCCCCGTCAATCCAGCCTACGATGTTGCTGTAGGACGGACAGCGAACCAACAGAGGACGCAACTGCTCCGCGACCAACAAGCCACCAAGCAAAGGGATTGCAGGCCACCTGACCCTGAATCCTTTTGATCCTGTTTGTATGTTAGTTCATTAATTTATATATGTTATTATATTATAAGTGTTATTGTTGGCATGAATGTCATTTAAGTTGGTCCCCACATAGGACAGACCTGGGCTAGTTGTCACAAGGCTTATATGTCAGTATAACAACATGGTACAATACCACCTTTAGCTGTGTTTTTTTTGTTGTTGTTGTTGTTCTCTCTTATATTAGAATTTTTTTTGTTGTTGTTAATTATATCCTTTAAACTAAAGTACCTCTATCATTATTTCACTATAGCTGTTGGGTAAACAAGTGAACACAATAAAACCACGGACTTCAGTACATTTTTCATGTTCAAAAATAAAATGTGTTCTCTGAATGACTAATCCCGTGCGAAAAAGGACCACATCCTTCCCCGTCAATCCAGCCTACGATGTTGCTGTAGGACGGACAGCGAACCAACAGAGGACGCAACTGCTCCGCGACCAACAAGCCACCAAGCAAAGGGATTGCAGGCCACCTGACCCTGAATCCTTTTGATCCTGTTTGTATGTTAGTTCATTAATTTATATATGTTATTATATTATAAGTGTTATTGTTGGCATGAATGTCATTTAAGTTGGTCCCCACATAGGACAGACCTGGGCTAGTTGTCACAAGGCTTATATGTCAGTATAACAACATGGTACAATACCACCTTTAGCTGTTTTTTTTGTTGTTGTTGTTGTTCTCTCTTATATTAGAATTTTTTTTGTTGTTGTTAATTATACCCTTTAAACTAAAGTACCTCTATCATTATTTCACTATAGCTGTTGGGTAAACAAGTGAACACAATAAAACCACGGTATTTTATTTATGAAAAGAAAACTACAGTATTTTTACATTTTTGATTTCAATTTCTGTACCTGACATTTGTTCAGTTTTATTTATTTATGCTATTGCTAATTAATTTGTTTACTTGTCTTTAACAATTTAATGTTTTAAATTTATATTAGTCTAGTTGTTTTTTTCTGTGGTGTTTTTTTGATAAAACCATAGACATAAAACAGAATAAATATGTTTGACATTAAGTATTTGACTTAAAATTTGTTTAATGGATTTTTTTTATCTTATTGGAATCGGAATTAGGAATCGATAAGAATCGGAATCGATGAGCAGAATCGGAACCGGAATCGATAAAATTCAAACGATACCCAACCCTACCTGGGGGTAAGCAGATAAACATCAAATTTTCATTTTTGGCTGAACTATCCCTTTAACACTAAGAAAAAATGATCTGGTACCTTGCCGAGAGATCGTAACGAGGAGGCACGTGGTAAATTTCCATTAAATACTTCCCAAATGAGACAACCCAGACGCCACACATCCCCTGTCCTGAGATCATACAGACACAACAATAAGCTATAGCTTATTAAATATGCATTTTACTATACATTTTAAATCTTGATTGAAAGTAAAGTCAGAAAATTTTCTGCATTCAGAAAATGTAATAACCTATAGAACATATTTGGGCTGAAAATGAATAAAGAGAACTAGAAAACAAGAGATTTCTGCCTGTACCATTTTTCTCCACCATTGCCAGGGCTCTCTGGAGGGTCATATCTCTCCAAGTCGGGGTTAATCACTTTAGGTGGTGGTAAGGAGATGGAGTCTCCCTGGTCTGAGGTCACATGATCCAACCCTCCAAGTTTCCATTCACCAGCACGGTCCACAAAGACAGCCCACATGCCCAAGTTATTATGGTTGAGATGGCAATCGTTCACCAAGAAGCTCAGTGCTTTCTGATGGGAAAGGAGTGACAGCAAACTGAGTAATTTAACTAATGATTGAACAATAATTTCATTTTAGTCCATGCCTTCACAACTTACGACAATCTGATGAAGGCCCCATGACACCTCTAAATCACTCGCACCACCCTTCTCCGCCTGGAGTTTCAGATGAGCAGCTAGAGGAGTCACTGGCTCTGTGACGATGTACAAGCTTTTCTCTGTCTGATGTCAAACAGGAAGACAGTCTGAGTTTTAATAAAAATGCCTTTTTAATTATTACAATTAGGACAAATCTTGACCGTCAAAAGTTTGTGTAAAATCTTCCACTAACAGAAAGTGACTAAAATATTTCTATTCTGGGATTCAAGTATATTAGAATGTAAGACAAGGTGTTAAATTCACAAAGCTCACCTCAACCTGAATAATCAAGAAGACAAGATGAGGCACTGCTTCAAGAGAACAACCTCCTTATCACACATCAATTCATGAGATCCTTACCTCAAGCCCATCTACGTAGGACAAGATGTTGGGATGTCTGAGAGTTTTTGTGCGTTTGAAAGCTGCTTTAGCCAGCTGTGTCTGCTCCTCTGTTCCCTGGGAAACCTCATACACGAAGACTGACACTGGCTCACCAGTTGTCTGGAATAAAGAGGGGGTACTAGTTAACTTAAGTTACAATTCATCTATAGTTGGCCAAGAAGACTAGTGCAATTAGATTTGGAAAACCCAGAATGTCGTGATTATATTGACTAGTCTTCAAATGAACGAAACAACTGATATATAGCCTTTAGTCAATAACATTACAGTAAGAACCCTCCCTGATGTTTGAGCTGCCATTATAATGCTGATCAGATAGTTACTGATGCCCGCCAGTAAACTTAGTAAATGACGATCAGATACAATTACTGATATGACATAGGTAATTCTGGTGAATGATGATGTGATACAGTTATTAATATGGCCTGTCAGGACACGTGTACAGTAAATACAAACACTGCACCTTTCTCAGCAATTTATATAATCATACATAATACAATGAGCGATGACAGACTACAAATAAAAAAATAAAAGGAAACACACAAACAAATGAATACTAACAACTGTACTTAGTCATAAGATCATTATTAAGCCGTTTAATGTGTCTGCAGTTTTCTGTTGACGTGGCCACAGGAACGATACCTTCTGTGGTGAAAGGATGACAAAAGAAACCTAGTTTATGTTATAAATGGTCCTTATATTCAAACGAATGCGCCTCCAAAGATTTTGAGTCCTGCCTATTAAAACATATACCCATACAAAGTATTTCAGGGTGTTTTTGAGCTCTCTTTACCTTTACGTTACTGCGCAATGCTAAGCGGAATGTAGCTAAACTTTAGACCGAGGCTTCAGCGGCCTGCTGCGTCACTATTTGCTTTATATTAATATATCAAATCATTTTACCTTGCGCTTGCCCCGACTAAGGGTCCATATGCCTGACTTTTCTTGGTTTTCGGGTAAAAGTTCATAGTTGAAGTCTTTGATAGGATCCCGTGCGAAAAAGGACCACATCCTTCCCCGTCAATCCAGCCTACGATGTTGCTGTAGGACGGACAGCGAACCAACAGAGGACGCAACTGCTCCGCGACCAACAAGCCACCAAGCAAAGGGATTGCAGGCCACCTGACCCTGAATCCTTTTGATCCTGTTTGTATGTTAGTTCATTAATTTATATATGTTATTATATTATAAGTGTTATTGTTGGCATGAATGTCATTTAAGTTGGTCCCCACATAGGACAGACCTGGGCTAGTTGTCACAAGGCTTATATGTCAGTATAACAACATGGTACAATACCACCTTTAGCTGTGTTTTTTTTGTTGTTGTTGTTGTTCTCTCTTATATTAGAATTTTTTTTGTTGTTGTTAATTATATCCTTTAAACTAAAGTACCTCTATCATTATTTCACTATAGCTGTTGGGTAAACAAGTGAACACAATAAAACCACGGACTTCAGTACATTTTTCATGTTCAAAAATAAAATGTGTTCTCTGAATGACTAATTTGCTGTTTAAAACTCCTCATATGAGCGTCTGCATGCTTGAGAGAGTTGTGAGGGCGCGGGCACAACCGTGTTGCCAGATCAAGCTATTACACACGTCTTTGGACTTGTCTTTTCCACTTCATTTGACACTAGAAAGTTAATAAAGTGGGAAGCTGCAGTTTAGGGTTAGCGATATCTTTATCTGATTTATAAAAGATTTGAACTAATTTCGGTTTATCTTTTATTTGTTTTTTGGTTTGTATTTGTTTTAATAACATCTGGTAATACTGCAAACACTGCACTTAAACTGACAGCAATCAAAAAAGCCCACGGATAGGTTATTGCTGACAGGATACCACATTAGGTAAGGAAAACGAACAAGCAGGTTACAGAATGAAATGAAATAAACACTAGCCATGAAGAAGTCTATGCTATTTCATTCAGTATTGTAGTTACATTTTCATGCTAAAAACATTAAGAAGAGCACTAGACAAAGTTATAATCTATATAGCAATGGTTAATGAAAACTATAACAGTAATATGTATTGTTGCATGAATAATAAACAACTGAAAATATTATCCACCCCTAACCTATAGTAAAGTCTTACCAAATTTTGATGCAATAAATAATTTAACGCTGATCACTCCAAAAGAGAGAAAACATCTTTTACAAATATCTACATGTCTGTCTCTTAAAGTGTTTAGTTTATATAATGAGTTGTATTTGTAGGGGTTGTTATAGCAGAATTCTTAACCCCAACCCAGACCGCACTAATTTTCAAACCCTGGTTACGGCCATGAAAAAAAACCACACTGGTATGCATTCAGACAAGTCTCAACTATACAACGGATAAAAAAAAAAAAAGGGGAAAATAATTATTTGATCCCCTGCTGATTTTGTAAGTTTGACCACTTACAAAAAAATTAAGGGTCTATAATTTTTATAGTGTGTTTATTTTACGGATAGAGACAGAATATCAACAAAAAAAATCCAGAAAAAACACGTTATATAAAGGCTATAAATTGACTTGCATTTCAGTAAGTAAAATAAGTATTTGATTCCCTACCAACCAGCAAGAATTCTGGCTCCCACAGATTGGTTACGTGCCCAAGTGGAACACAGATTAGTCCTGTCACTTTAAGAAATTACTCCTAATGTCATCTTGTTATGAGTATAAAAGAAACCAGTCCATAGAATGTGTATCTTCCATTCAAACCTCTCCCACCACCATGGGCAAGACCAAAGAGCTGTCAAAGGACGTCAGAAACAAGATTGTAGACCTGCACAAGACTGGAATGGGCTACAAGACCATCAGGAAAAAGCTTTTTGAGAAGGAGACAACTGTTGGTGTGAATATTCGGAAATGGAAGAAATACAAAATAACCATCAATCGCCCTCTGTCTGGTGCTCCATGCAAGATCTCGCCTTATGAGGAAAGGATGGTCATGATAAAGGTGAGGGATCAGCCCCGAACTACACAGGAGGAGCTTGTTAATGATCTTAAGGCAGTTGGGACAACAGTCGCCAAGCAAACCATTGGTAACAAACTACGTTGCAATGAGTTGAAATCATGCAGTGCCCGCAAGGTCCCCCAGCTCAAGAAGGCACATGTACAGGCCCGTCTGAACATCTAAATGATTCAGAGAAGGCTTGGGAGAAAGTGCTGTTGTCACATGAGAACAAAATTGAACTCTTTGGCATCAACTCGACTTGCTGTGTTTGGAGGGAGAGAAATGCTGACTATGACCCCAAGAACACCATCCCTACAGTCAAGCATGGAGGTGGAAACATTATGCTTTGGGGCTGTTTCTCTGCTATGGGTACAGGATGACTTCACCGCATTGAAGGACCGATGGACAGGGCCATGCACCGTAAAATTCTGGATGAGAACCTCCTTCTCTCAGCCAGAACACTGAAGATGGGTCATGGATGATGGGTCTTCCAGCATGACAATGACCCAAAATACCGCCAAGGCAACAAAGGAGTGGCTCAAAAAGAAGCACATTAAGGTCATGGAGTGGCCTAGCCAGTCCCCAGACCTTAATTCTATAGAAAATCTGTGGAGTGAGCTGAAACTTTGAGTTGCCAAGAAACCTTAAGGATTTAGAGAGAATCTTTAAAGAGGAGTGGAACAAAATCCCTCCTGAGATGTGTGCAAACCTGGTGACCAACTACAAGACACGTCTTACCTCTGTGCTTGCCAACAAGTTTCTCCACCAAGTTTTGCTTGGGGATCAAATACTTATTTGACTCACTGAAACGCAAATCAATTTAGAACCTTTGAACAGTTTTTTTTTTCTGGATTTTTTGCTTGATATTCTCTCTATCCATTAAACTAAACCTACCATAAAAATTATAGACCCTTCATTTATTTGTAAGTGGGCAAACTTACAAAATCAGTAGGGGATCAAATAATTATTTTCCCCACTGTATATCAATACCCTGATATAATATAAATACCCTGGCCAATCATCACTCCCAAGTGGATGAGTTTACCCACATTTTGTGACATCAACTTTGGAAAGAAGTGGCTCAGAAAGTCAAAAATAGCCAATTTCCAATTAATGATAAACACGAGTACTAACATCGTTTTCAGCTATGTGGATCTGTATTATGAGCTTATACACAAATGACCATACAAAAGTGAATCCAACAATTATTTACTGAAATAAAAAAAAAACAGGTGGCATAATAAAACAAACTCATCCATGCATTTATTAAAACCTGACAGCTGAAGGTTCAGTTTAAAAATAGCCAATTTCCAATTAATGATAAACACGAGTACTAACATCGTTTTCAGCTATGTGGATCTGTATTATGAGCTTATACACAAATGACCATACAAAAGTGAATCCAACAATTATTTACTGAAATAAAAAAAAAACAGGTGGCATAATAAAACAAACTCATCCATGCATTTATTAAAACCTGACAGCTGAAGGTTCAGTTTTGAGACTTCAAGCAATGTGATGCCAATTCGGTGGACCATTTGAAACAATTCATCAGGTCATAAAATTGTGCAACTATACAATAAGCCAACAATACACGGACCCTGGAGAACTGCTGGCAGAGGAAAAACCCTTTCTAGTTACATCCTAAGACTAATGAGGTACATACACAATTCTAGTAGCTGTAAACTGACAATTGAATTAATGCAGGATTTCAGAAATACCATACAGTTCAACTGCATTTAATAACAATATAAAATGAAACTTTAGGAAGCAATGAATTTGGATTCCTTAAGTACTGATATGAACTTGCATGTACAAAATCAAAGGTGACATTGGGCCATTAGCAAAACTCTTTATTTCAGAAGTATAAACAAATTTGACATCAATTTTAGACTCATTGAAATAAGTACCATCATCAAAATAAGAAAAAAACAAAATTATTAAAAATGAACTACACTTAGGGTACACTAAAGAGTATAACTTGAGCAGAGGTTAGAAAGCAAAGACGCCGCAGGGAATTGAACCCCATCCTGAGAATCAGGAGTGCCTCCACCGGAGTCTTTTGCTTTTTTTCTTATGAGGTTAAAAAAGCAAAACCTGAAGGAACAATCCTAAGATTATTCCCTCAGGAAAAGAAAAACCTCAAACCTGCTGCTCTACAATACTCGGGTCTTCTACGGCTCTTCTTCTTTACCCTGAAACTACACAAAGAATGCAGGTATCGCCCCCAATCCCCGGATAAACTCTTCAAAACATCCAAAATGCCATTGCTACTATTGAAGTAACTCATTTTCATATGCTTCTACTTGGAAGATCAAATCTCTGACCAGCGAGGTCTTGAACAAGGCTGCACTTGCATTCAGGTGTGACTTGTTCCCATTTAAAAGCTGAAACACAAAGAGAAGAGTTTAGAGCCCCCCACCCCGCCCAACCCAAAAGTGTCATAACCAATGTAATTCAAACGTCAATTACCACCAAACAATGGTCCAGGTCTCGAAATCCCGCCAACATGGCCAGAACAAAATCCTGCCTTTGTGAATCACCATTCCTGTAACTAGACAGATGCTCGCAGGGTTTTTCCGTTCCCCCCCACAGACTCCCCGAACTATTTTCATTTTTCATAATCTTTAAAAAGGCAAAAGTACACTAAAAAAAAATAAACTTATCTCCAGCCAGTGACGCTTTACACCCAATTCTTCAGAGTAAAGTTTTAGCAAGTCTACAGCTGCAATGAAAAAAAAACAGAGCAAAACGTTTACAAGCCCACATCCCTCCTCCCTCCCCATCCCAATACAATTTAAATCAATTTACAATCCATTGCAAATACTTGTTACACAATTGCTTTGATGCAAGCACATCCATCCACTCCCATGTTATGGCCCAGTCTCAATTTTAGAAGAATCACAACAGCATACCTGAAAAGAGAGAAAGTGTTGCCCCACCCCTCCCAAATTCCAAACACTAACATTGGATTTGATTGAAATTTTAGTGCAAGTGTTACGTGCATGCATATTTATGAAAAAGTGAATGTTTGTTCTACCCACACATAAGATTAAGATCAACTACATGTACTTAACTCAGCAGATAGCAGCAGAGCGATGCTCAATTAGCAGCAAAATATGACGAACGAGGTTGATCAGAGCGACTGGATGTTTCATCAGGCGGTTAGAGCTCTCCCAGACGACAAGACAATTTTGCTCCCTAAGCAGATTATGATTTTTAGAGCTCAAAAAGTTGTGGAATTTATATTGAATATACTTGTTTTTTTTTAGTTATATCAAGCTCTAAAATATTTTATTGGATCGAAAATTCTGAGAAATTCCTATTTGGGAGTAAACAAAACAAACAAAAAAAACGTTATCACGACTAAAAACTAGTTGATTGTCTGGGATTTCTAAAGCTGGAAAAGTCATGGAAATCAATAATCCTAAAAAGCCATGAGAATTTCTATATTGAGTATACATTTTTTTTTAAGGATGTCAAGCTTTAAAATATTTTATTGGGTAGAAAAATGTAGCATCTGTATATAAAAAAAAAAAAAAAAAAAAAAAAAAAAAAGGGAAAGGGAAAGACGCGCAGACACACAAAGGGACTTCAGTGAAGGGCTTCCGAGGTTTGGACAAAGCTCTCAAGCGCATGGTAGCAGGATTTGATCGCCATTCATTCAAGTGAAGACATTCACCAGGGCAACTGCTCTCAGACAGCCTCGCATTCAGATGCAGTTGAGAAGGCGGGGGACAAGACGGGTAATCTGAAACAAAGAGCTTCTACACACAAACACTTCCACCACACCGACTTCAATACTAAGGAGTTAAGAGATGTAAAAGAAACTTAAAGTGCATAAAGCACAAAAAAAAAAAAAATTGTAGCTTCTGAAGCATTGGTGATTGATGTTACTGAAGATTACAAAATGTTGCACGAGGATTCTACAATCAAGTTTAAAGATTCAGACACCTGGTAACTACAGACTCCACAGGACGACATCATGTAACTTTCACCACACAGTTGGCCGATGAGATTTCTGCAGAAGAGAAAGAAAAGTGCAAAGCCCTCCCCACCCCAAACACATCTTTTCCAGATAACTTTCGGTTATACAGCCAACGCCAAATAAAGCTGCACAGTTGCACAGCTTTTCCCAGCCACTCTAAATTTGGAGTTAAGAGCACATTTGTGCAACAGCTGAATAGACTATTGCTATACATTTGTAAAGCAACCTTTTCACCCTGCACAGTTGCACAGAGCAGTGGCTGGGTAATTAAACATTTTAAAAGTTTAGTAGTTTAAAATCTTCTGTAGCACAACGAATTGTCCTGCCTGCCGAAGTATTCAGTGGAACCGGATGAAGTGGCATTCTGCACGAGGCTTCGTAAAATTCTGCAAGACCAAAAATTGCAAAAACAAAAGACCCCCTCTGTCCACCCTTACAAAACAGCCCAATATCCAAGTAAAAACAAAGTCTACAAGAATCGGATATTAAAATGGTAGGCTTATGTATAAGAGACTACAATTTAATGCATAAAGCGTATCTTCAAGTTAAATTTGTTTATTTTGCCTTTCTTCCTTCGACCGGAGTACAGTTGTAGGACTGGACTGATCTGCCTCTCCACCTTGAACAGAGTCGACATCAAGCCCTGGCATCCAAGCTCTACAAAAAGCGCCAAGCTTTACACTCACACCTGAAAAAGCACAGAGAAATACCAAAGAAAGCCCCAGACATACCCCAAGAAACAAAATGCATACCAAAATATTTCAAATCACAACAAGCTATGCATTTATTAACTGAAAATGGGAACAGTTACAGAATGTACACTTACATACAAATTACAAAGCTAATTTGTAATAAGTGCTCGACCACACATCTTAACAATTGTAACAGACTATTAATGGAATAAGGTTAGGAACAAATGGGCTTGCTTAGTGACCTTACGTGACCAAAAGAGGCAGAAGTTGATCGATGCGAAAGCAAATCTTTACATACAATGTTAGGATGACATCTTCAGTTGAAAGCATTCAGGGACACTGCACACTGAAAAATGCAAAGGGGGAGGAAGAGAAAGCCTACACATCCCCGCTCTTCAAAATACAAAAATTTAACCAAACAATAAGCAACTAATACAATTACTGCATAGACACTTAGCCATGAAATTGTATTCAAGTACAATACAATGACAGACGAAAGCAAATGAATGCCATTTACATGAATACCCCATTACTTGCCATTAGAAAACGTTAAAAGCATCTTGGCCTCTAGTAGTTTTGCTCCTTAAGGGGGGGGGGAAATATTGGTTGGACCACCAGCTTTGTTCTTTGAGGGTTTGTTACAATCTGTAAGAGTCAAAATTAAGCAATCCCCCCCAAAATACACAAACCCCATAAACAATATCAATACATACAACCAATATCGATACACCATTCAATAATGAGACAAAAGAGTGCCATCATGATGTGTTAAATAAATGGAAGCATTTGAACCCATGCCGCGTTACCAAAGATGTAAACGCTGGTCTAGCTGCCATGGAAGGCTTGTAACAGGGCCACTCATCCACTGGCAGACACACTGGTGGTTCCTTCCCCCATACAGCGCTATTCAAGCCACTCCCACCCTTAAATAAAGCCGCTTTCACAAGCTGCAAAGTCTAGGAAAAGATTTGGGTTAACGGCCCACACCCCTCCCACCCCATTGCCCATGACAATCCCAGACATTAAATACTGGAAAATATTTATGCAAGTATATGGTTCACAATTCCAAACACGACTTAAATTCAATGAGGTACCTTCCTAAATGCAATCAAAGTAGAGGCTTTCCTTGTAGCTTTGCAAGAATCGTTACAGAGGAGTCAACAATTTGACTTTAAAAGGGTCCACACAACATCCTGGAATCCCTTTTCGTTCTATCGCCTAATGTGACCAGGGCCTGTGGGAAAGAGAACTCGAGAAACGCATTTGCCCCTCCCAAACCCCCAAAACACTGTGCAATAACATTAAGCCACTACTCAAAATAAAAGCGCTGTTGCTTTAATATATCATTAAAATTCATGCATGAACTCGTCAATTTTTACCGGCAGGCAATACGCAGCTGCCCTGGCATCATATGTCGGACTGACGCAGCGGCGGTGGCAGTAGAGGTAGTTGTGCCGTGTAGGGACGCAGGGGAACTTCAACTCCGAAAAACCCTTCGCATGTAGATTGCTTCTCAGGACAGACCTAATGGATTTAAGCGGATAAGGGGACGACTTTTCCACGGGCCTATAGCCAAAACGTAGCGGAGGCGTGGTCGATTAAGGATGGTCATCTCCACAGCACACTAACGCCATTCATCAGACTTGGCCAACAACAGGAAAGATGACGCATCGGAATTTCAAACACTGTCACTCACCACGCCTGAAAAGGAAAGAACAGAACTTCGCGAGCAAAAGTGTTCTGGAATGCAAACTACTGAAATGACTTCAATATTACACAGGATACCTCTACCCATACAAACCAAATGCCCTCTTCATGACTTTGCTATGGCGAAGACCCCTGATACTCTCTGCTTGTGAGCCCTCTTTCCTTCTCTGCTGCTGTTGTTGGGACATTCATCTTTGGCTTGCTCTGATCTAGACCAGCTGAGCTCCCTCTGGTGGCGAAAGTTGTTCTGACGCTAATCTGCCTTGTGGATCTGGCTCCCCCATCTGGACACTGCTGCTGTCGCTGATTTTCGCCCTGCTCTGTGCCCTCTGATCCTCCCCTGGTTCCCCTCTGGTCCTGCCTGGCTCGCCATCTCGTCCTGATTCTCCCTGGTCCTGGCCTTTGCTGTGGATCTTTTCTTCCATCCGTTGTCATCTAAGCGCTAGGTCGTTACTGGATAAATTAAACTCAGTCCATTTCTCCTTTACTCCGTACTTCAGTCTTCTGCTGATATTTTAGGATCATGAAAAACAAGCTAAGCTCCCATTTCACAGCTGTTACGCAACATGTGACTCAGTCCATAAAAGCGATCATGTAACTTAGGTGGGTCGTTCAAGCACGCAGAAGTGCGTCATAGTAGCTGATTATAATGTTTTAGACTTATAAATTGATGGTCGAAATACTGGTTTTACGTAAAAAAAATAAAAATCAATAAAAATCTTCAGAAACAAATAAGCCGCGACTATAATCATAGTCCATTTCTTCCCAAGTATGAACTCACTTGATGTTAAATAGTTTCTTCCTAATAAAAGCAACGAGACGGGCTTCTCCAAAGGCTTCAAAAATAAATAAAAAGACAAATTTTCTGACTGTCCCGTGTTTATCTTAGCAGTAAGCGGTTATGTTATAGTTTGCAGACAAAAGAAACATAAGCTTTTTTTTAATAAAATCTACTGTAGGCTTGTTGTAGATTTGTTCGCCCCTTTTTTTATGGTCTATGTTTCGCCCTCGCTATCATGTATCTGCTTGCCGTCGCGACCGCCATTTTGTAAAAGCGTTGCTAACATTAAGAATGAGAAAGCAAGTATCGAAAAAAAGCTTTTTAAGTCAAGTCACTTCATAAAAATCTCGTTGAAAGAAGAATATATTTAAAACTAGCTTAATAAAATAGGATAACATGGTCATAGCTGTGCTTTGTTTAAGCTATTATTCAGCTGGTTAAACATTAGCTAGTAGTAAAATCAGCATAACGTTCTATTACATAAAATTACTTATTTCATAGTTTGTCTTTCCTATTAGAAAAAGTCTAGTCGATTATTTCGTCAAAAATGCACTTTTAACGTATAAAAAAAGCTTTCATTAAATCTTCTTCACGCTAAATGTAATTAGTAGAAAGCCTTAGTATAGTCAACTGTAACAAAGTATAAGCTTGAAAGCGAAAAAAGTTGACAAAGAAGAGTGCCTCTAAATTATCGTCAAAAAAGTAAAATAGTATAAAACGAAATCACATCACCAGATCGACCAACCCTCCCTGCCTTCCTTTGCGCCTCACCCCGTCCCGTCCCGTCCCGTCCCGTCCCGTCCCGTCGTGACGCGCTTTCTTGTTGCCACGGTTTTTATAGACCTCAGTGAGGCGGTCGGTTTCAGCTCCTTCCGCCGTGTGATAAAAAACAGTTCCTCTCAAAAGAATTTTGAATGCTATTTTTAGAGTTGTTTCAGAGATATACAGACCCACCAAATATATGTTGCTATCAACATTCATGAATACTGTTATAAGTGAAATTGTGCATGTAATTAAAAAACAAAATATCATGGTTTAATGATACATTGTGTAAACACCTCATATAAAACACAAAGTCGAATTAGAAAGCAAACGTTCACCAAATTTAAAAGCAGATGACATGGAAAGTTTTCTAAAAGGAATTCCCCCACCATTTTCCATTTCTATTTGATCATTGGTCACAGCTGCCCAGAAACGCAGGGTGATTCATCACAAATGTACTTTTCAAACAACAACAGTTACGTCAGAAGCGCAGTGCGGAGGAATACAACACAGATAACACAAGCCCCATCTTTCAATCCGGCTAAAACCGGTTTTAGTGCACGGATCTTCTTTTCATTCTACTGCAGTGCCCCAATGCGCATGCGTGTAACAGTTTTGGCTTAAAAAAGACGATAGATCAACTAAATGCCAGAATGTTCTAGTTTAATCCAGATGGAAAGTTATGCGAAAACAACCCAGCTTTTTTGGAGGTCAAGAAATATACATTATACTTTAGAAGGTTAAATAAATGGCCCATCATGACAAATGAGAGATCCTGTCCATTGTTTTTGTTTTGACCTAGTGCTGTACTTGTGCGGTACTTTTCTCACTTGTAAACCGCTTCCGATTAAATGAATAAAGGTACATTTAAACTGAATTCGCTGTGACGCTACAGTGGGTATGCTGAAGGAGCTCGTTTCTTTACCACACTGAAAGAGTGGGTGCGGGGCAAACGAGACCTCCAGCACGTCTCCTCTCTGGTATTTGTGCTGACGTTCACATCGGGACAAGGGGGATGGGCAACACAAATGCACTTAAAAACACGAAATACCAGTGGACTGCCTGTTTATGTCTAAACATTCATCATGTAATGGGCCGGTAGAAACCTGTTTAGTGACGAAGCTTTCAGTGCTCAGTTAGTAAGCATAATCTGTTAAACGGGTTTATATTACACTGCGCTAAATAAACACAATCGTTTTGGGTTTAGGTTTCAGGGATCATCAAAGTTAAATTACAGTATTTAATCTCCAAAATTGATGTAAATGATACAATTTGTTTTTCATTCCTAAAGATTTACGCAACGCAATGATTAATTCTCGGTCATTGGTGCGACAGCTTTTGAAATGACTTCGCAGATTCGCCATTATCATACAGTAACTTTCCAACCTACTGCTAATATAACATTGTCTCGTTTTATTTCATCGTGTCATTTTGCGTCACAACATGGTGTGTAAAAAACGTATTAAAATAAAGAAGATCTTAATGTGACGAATGGAAAAGTGTGGAAAGATCTGCATATTTTGGGCCTGGGTTTTCATTTGAAAGTTAACCACTAGATGGCACCGACCTCACACTAATCACGTAACATTCTTAAAGTAAAGTCCATTTGCCCGTGAATAAATCCTATCTGTCATGACCTGAATGAAAACCTTCAGCCAGTGAGTTGATGTATTAGTCTTTATTTTTTAATCAGTCTTTAAATATCAGATTCCATGTGTTTTGAACATCACAAATGGAAGGTGACTGATGTATATATGTTTTATGGGTAGTTGGTGCAAGCAACATCAAGATTTTAGGTTAACATCTGACTGTATAAGGGCAAATGTGTATTTTATGTGCTGTAAATAGTCATAATTTCTTTTGTTTTTAAATTTTTTCGCCTTTTCAATGAATTTATGAAGTCATATAAATTAACAAAATGTCCATGTCAACTACACTTATGCATTATAAAGAAAAATATAGCATGTTGTTTAAAATTTAAGTAGGTGATAGGATGTGACATGGATGTCATATGAAAAGGAACAATTTGTCTATGCCATTAAATATAAATAAATGTCATCCAATAAATCCATTGTGATGTAACTGAGTAGCCTTATGAATTTCATTCACACCATTTTGTGTACGTGACCCAAATAGCCTATATGTCATGCAATGTCCATTCCATCAATGTCCATGACCACAGCCTGATCGATTGTGTTCCAGCTGTGTTCTCCCCCCGTGTTTTCACTGACCTCAATGTGGAGTCATTACATCAGAATCAGATGGGTATTGGGTGACAGAAAGTCCTGGCAGCATTAGACCTGTTTCACTCAGCTGCTCGAGCCTGGTGAAGAAACATCTGCTTGTGAAAGGATGCACTTTTGAATATATTTCTTCAGAAGATCATTCATTCTTCAGATTACTGGAACTTTCAAAACAAATTTTAAACAGACCCCAAAAAGCTACAAGGATCACATGCCCAAATCAGAGCTAAAAAAATCATTTTCAGGAATTGCAAGGGAGGCATCAACAGAGTAACGAAGCTAAATACTGATAGTGTAGCAAGTGTATGAGATGGAAAGATACTTCACACCTGTGCATGGCTCCTCAGAGGATGAGGTGAAAATATACAAACATTACCATCCCATACCTCAACAGCATCCTCACAACCATCATTATCACCACCATGGATCACACAGGTATGTGTTTAAACTTTCTCTGGAGGATATGTAAAATTAACTATTACAATTTTTCATTCAAGCTAAATAAAACAAAATAACTGAAATAAAATGAGTTTGAGATTTTTAAAATTAAAATTTCTTTAAATTAACCTGAAATAAAAATAAAGCTAAATGAAAAAAAAAAAAAAACACTGAATATGACAAAAGCATATGTGACCCTGGACCACAAAACCAGTCATAAGGGTCAATTTTTTAAAATTGAGATTTATACATCATCTGAATGCTGAATAAATATACGCTTTCCATTGATGTGTGGTTTGTTAGGATAGGACAATATTTGGCCGAGATACAACTATTTGAATATCTGGAATCTGAGGGTGCAAAAAAAAATCAAAATATTGAGAAAATTGCCTTTAAAGTTGTCCAAATGAAGTTCTTAGCGAAGCCTATTAGTAATCAAAAATTAAGTTTTGATATATTTACAGTAGGAAATTTACAAAATATCTTCATGGAACATGATCTTTACTCAATATCCTAATGATTTTTGGCATAAAAGAAAAATCGATAATTTTGACCCATACAATGTATTTTTGACTATTGCTACAAATATACCCCAGCGACTTAAGACTGGTTTTGTGCTCCAGGGTCACATATAATAGAACTACTAAAACTAAAATTAGAATGAAAACAGCTAAATTTATAAATACTACTCTATAATAGTATATAAATATTAAATATTAAATATAATATTAATTTTAATAATTTATTTGGCCAGAAATATTAAACAATTGATATGTGTTCAGGTGAAATTTAGTCTTACTCTTTTTTTATCATTAAACCTTTATTTTACCAGGTTAGTCCCTTGAGTTTAAAATCTTTTCAAACCTGGCCAAAATAGTACCATAAAACCTTATAATGGAACAAAAGTCACATAAATTTCAAACTACAGAGATGACAACAATTCAGTTTAAAATGTTTTTGACTTCTAAAACTACTTAAAGGTAATATAAATATAATATAAATATGTTTATGTAATAAATATAATAGAAATATGTTTCAGGGGCAGCAGATGCAAATGCCTTTCAATATTTATGCTTAGTTTTTAGGCCTGGTGGCACATAATACAAATAAAATAAACAGTGCTTTTCAGTTTTTTTAGGTAGGTCTAACATAGTTTTTAGGTACAGAAATTGAATAAATCAAATGTAAAATAACATTGCATATTTGACTGTATAAATTAAAGATGAATCCTTATTAAAGTTACAAAAGTTATTCAATCAAGAGCAGTGAGAGATTTCCGTGTTGTTGCTGTTTGATTAACATTAAGAAAGTGCTGTCACTTTAAGAGAACGCACTGATACTTTACGACTATGTCTGCTAGGATACTCACCAAGACGGGCATTTTGACATAATTTTTGTGTGAATTTGTCCATTCAAAAACAATACTTCACAGAGAGCTTAATATTTGCGCGTGTTCTGAGAATTCCAGCATAAAGCACTCGTATTGATTAAAGAGTGACTGGTTTGTCCACGTATTGTTTTTTTCTCTCTCTCATCGCTCTTGTTGTAATGTATTGGGAAGCCAGAATTTGTATCCATCAACAGAAACATGCATTAGCCGAACTCTAACAAACCATATTACAGATGCATTGTCAGATTTAAGTTGAACCGCGGTCCTAGTGTATGCCGAACGGTACGGTTCGATTATTTTTTTTACCGAGAACCGTTGCACCCCTACTTTCTATTAATATCGAACACTATATGCTTAATATGTAGCTCTGCTCGACACATTTTGTATTGGGGGTCCCTGCTCCATGTCTCTGTCGCCTAAGGGGTCCTTACCCTGAAAAACTTTGAAGACCCCTGCTTTAAATTAAATACAATTATAGATCTATGAGACAATCATAACAGAGAGATTAGAGTTTTAATTAAAGCTCTAATTAGAGCCTTAATTATTAATATTAATTATATATATATATATATATATAGTAGGATATGAACACAACAAACCAATTAATGCATTTGTTTAATAATAATAAAAAAAGATAACAACCTTCAATATTCTATCCTCCTAATTTTCTATACTTACTGCAATTATGATTAATTGAAACAATATGTCTTAGTATGGTAGGAAAATTGTACATTGTGGCCTGTAACAGAAAAAACAAAAATATCAATATGTATTACATTCCCACCCAATTTATGGCTTTATGTCTTGCATATTGCAATTTTTCTGAGATAACTGAGAAATTATTATTCAACACAATGTAAATCTCCCTACTGCTATTGTGTAAATGAGTCAGTATATAACAAGATATAACAACAGATCACATATTGTCATTATTTTCATTATTATTCATTTCATTTCCTTATGTAACCCCCTTTTAAATCAGTCACAGCTCTTCAAGCGGTCATGGAAAACACAGTGATAAACATACTCACCATCACCACGACAACCAACATCACTTTTATCATACCGCAAACCCTAAAATTTCTGGAGACCATCACAGCTTCTCTAAAAGGTCTTCCTCCAGCCTGTCCTCCTCCTCTTCTTCATCTGCATCTTGGACCTCAGAGCCCAGCCTGGATGATGAGACGTATCTCATGCACAAACCCCAGCATTCCCTGTCCTGCTCCAACATCCCTGAGGTTCGAAGGAAAAGCCATAACAGAGAATCCGAGGACTTTGATTTTGATCACAGAGATCAGAGGCACCGCCACAGCCTTGAAAATGTCGTCGAACTGCTGCCTGGTTCTCAGCATGAACATCGGATGCCAAAACTCCATAGCAAAAGCGAGGAGGGCCTTCAACAAAACAAGCACAAACATGATTACTCAGAAGCATCTCACTCCATTGATCATGGGCCACTTTACAAGACTGCAAGCCTGGGACAAAGCCTAGCCTTTGGTGGCAATAATGACAACACTCTAGGTGGCAGGGTGGTTCCCAAGAAGGCTGTTTCATCTATTCAGCTGCCCAGCAAAGGTATTCTGAAAAACAAATATGAGGGACAGAAAGAAGGAAACTTCAGGAAAGCAAAGTCTATGGAGGTGCTCTCCACCAGGGTGCACGTCACAGGAACATCCAAGCAGATCCCAATGGAAGCTGCGAGGGATAACTTTGTGAAAGGGAAGCTACAGTTCTCTGCATTTCTGGACGAGATCACCAAGCAGGTTATCAGTCCCTGTGCTCTTAGCTCTTTTGGTGTAAACACATCAACGCCACCAAAATCTCCCAATGAAGAGCGCAAGAACCGCAGCGGCAAGCAGGAGAGCTTTGTGCCATCACCAAAACAGCAGCCCATCAGAACTGAGAGACCTGATTCAGGAAAAAACAATTCAAGCTCACTTTCTCGATCACATAAGAGACCGAGCAAATACCACAACCGAAACCTGACCAGTCCTCCACCGCCGCCCCACCACCCTTCTAAAGCTGAAAGACAAGGGGCTGCTTCAGGTAAACAGCACCACAGGCAATATTCTCAGATGCTCACTGATGGTACCAGCACCAGCCCAGAAACTATCCCCACCAACCTCTCGAAACACAAAGGGCGACATCAAAGTAGTCATGGCCCCTCCAGACACTTTCATACTAAGCAGGAGAAGGGATCACCGCCACCTTTGCGAGCCGCAGGGCTGGAGTCAGAGTCTCAGTCGAGTAAATCATCCACCGGTGCTAGTTCAGAGAAAAGTGACAGACCCAAACACATGGGACACAGAAGGCAGTCCAAACCACACAGGGTGAGTTCATCACAAGACCAAAAAAGCAATTCTTTGTTTCCCAAAGTTTGGCTTTTTTTTTTTCATGTTTAACATAATGTTTGGTTTAAAATAGGGCCAGAAGCTTAAAATGTTTTTAGAAAACATTAAAATAAATAAATAAATACATAAAAATATTTAATGTACTGTTTTGTATTCCAATCATTTTATATGAGGTTTGGAATTATTGCAACCCTGTTTGAGATTTGAATTGATTGTGAAATTGATAGATGTTTTATTTAGCAATAAACATTTGATAAACACCAAAGTCAAAATCTATGATTAAAAAAAATATGAAAAACAATTTATTTATACAATTTATACAATTAAAAATCAATACAAAAATGAAAAATAAAGCTAATCAGCATGAACTACTTAACCAAATTGTTTTTTTTTTGTAATTATTGATAAATTTAAACAACCATTAAAAATTTCAAAGTCGACAAGATTTTTTTGAAAAGAAATTAATTGCATTAAATTGATCAAAAGTGACAGTAAAGATGTTTTTACAAAATATTCTACTTTAAATAAATGCTGTTATTTTGAACATTTTCTTCTTCAAAGAATCTTTTATTTCCACAAAAATATTAAGCAACGCAACATGTTTTAATAATAAGAAATGTTTCTTGAGCACCAAATCAGCAAATTGGAATGATTTCTGAATAACATTTGAGCAGTAGTGTAATTTATTCCATAAATTAAACAAACATATTTGTTTGACCATTTTCCCCCCTCACAAACACTTGGGTAACAGAAGTGAATGGTTGATACTGAAGAATGCACTCAACATCTGATTCTCTCTAGTAAGTTGTAATAAATATATGTGTTATTCTAGCACAGAGCAGAAAGATAAAAAATGAAGGGATAATTAAAATAAAAGTGATAGAAATGGTTTAACCTCTAATGCTGGAAGCACGAGGGATACCCTTCAATGTGTATTGTGTCCATATCTGTTGATTAAAACAATTGAACCAGATGAGTCATCAATCAATGGTCTTCCCTGGAACATATCACTTCAAAAATCAATTTTCTATTTTCTGTTCTGTTCTGTCCTCTATTCACTGTTTCACCCCCTCTCTCTTCTCTCTTGCCCCTAGGATTCATCTGGTTCCGTGGACAGAGTTCAGTAAGTGTTTTCCCCCCTTTTTCTGATTGGTTATTTCAAACTATTGATTTTGCTCTTATTCCAGAGCTTTCCTCCATTATACTCTGCTTGGTTTCCTAAACTCTGCCATCCAGCCTGAGCTACATCGATTGCTTCTATTTTCATCTGTCTCTGTTCATCTGTCCAGTACACAGTCAGAGCAGAGTCATGATATTTTTCTTTGCGAATGATTTATGATACTGAGTTCCACAGCAGTTTACCTCCTGACAAAGACAGATAAACACACTGATCTGTAATATATTGCAGGATGCTGGAGGAGTACAACAAAGAGCTACATGAGAACCTGTTGCAGACGGTGGCATGCATTGAGAACATGGAGGCAGAATTGCAGTGTACCAAGACAGAGTTAGTCAGCTTCAAAGAGAAATACAGAAGGTCAGCATTGAAACTCCATACATACTACTGTGAAAAACAAACGTTTTTAGTTCATGAAATGATAGCACCCATCTCTCATTCTCTGTTATGTATCATTTGCAGGCTTCAGGAAAGCTATTCTGTTTCTCAGCAGGCAAACAGTGTCTTGGAGCAGAAACTCAAATCTGTGGTAAGATTAACACAAGTGTAGGAGGCACTTTCCACAAAAGACAAAGATTTTTTTTTTTTCTTAAACATAAAGTGCATACCTGTCAAATATGATGGTACTCTTGTCAGGCCTTATGGCTTACCGATTAAAGCACCTGCTTGGCCTTGAGCTGGCCTCTTTGAAAATGCAAATTCACATCAGCTGAAATTTCTGTAGTGCTATCTATCATCACTGATAATACATCTAAGCAATATTTTTTTAACCTTATTCTGACAGGTAGACAGCTTGGACTCAGAGAGGAAGTTCCTCATGCAGAGAGTCGCAGATCTGACTAAACAGCTGGATACTGCTCAGAAGACCATCAGCTCTTTGGAAAACATCAATGTAAGTGCACCCGCAGACGGATACAGCAAACAGATGCCCCCCTTGTCTTCTATTTTTTGCACAAACTAGTCAATTCCCCACTAAACAGCTCATATGTACGTCTATAATGTTATACATATTATTAACCTATGATATTTTATTGTAGTATAGTAGATGTTTTACCAGTGCGGCTTGCTTTTTAGAGGGCTCTTCTGCTTTTGATATCACAGCGCAGGATAGTTGCCAGCCAATCAGCATTGTCATGACATAATTTCTGCCCTGAGCGAAGAGGGGGCAATATATAAACTTCAATATATAAAAATTAAAATTCAACAATGCTTATGCTATAGCTAGCCAGCAGGTTTATTTACAGTTGTGTCTGCATAGTTGTTTAAACATTAAAAAAAAAGAAAACACAATTCACCTGTTGAAAAAAAAACAAAATGTTAAAGGTTAACATCTTTCTCTCTTTAGGTTCCCTCATTCATTATAGAGTTGTTGAAAAATCACTTTGACTCTCAGGAAGCACTGGAGCACTTCTTATGTCCTCAAACATCTCCACGGCAACCTGATTTTGACCAATCAGAGAGGGCACAGGAGGTCACAAACAACCAACCATCTGGTGGAAAAGAGGACGTTTTTGAATGGCCACAGACTGGACACACATGTTCAGGTGCCAGACAACAGCCTGCCACAGCCTTTCTGCCATGGAAACATGATCATGTTCCATGGGCAGGGCCAGGGCAACTCTTGGCTAAAGGAAGTGACTCACAACTTCCTTTTTCTTTTGGTGATGATGTGCCAATCCACAAAACAAAGGCAGATACAAAGGCCCCAAGTCATCAAGTGCATCAATTAGCCATGAACACAGATATCTACTTAATTCCCCCAAACCCATATAATTTAGATGAGATGAGGTTCAGCAGAAAGACAGGTGGAGAGGGAACCATCACTGTGGGGAAAGAGCCCACTGATGTCAGCTGTCTTACAGCTCATAGGATGCTGAATGAGTTTTTAAACCAGATTCCTCCTCCAGCGCATGATGGTGAAGGGAAAGATAGTTTAGAAGCAGAACTAACAGAAGGAAAGCAGTAACATTTAATTTTACATCTTTTTGGTAAACTGAACTGGATAAAAACCTCAATAACGTCTCCCATTACCAATATTGCAGCAAGGATGCAGCTAACTGTGGCTCTGATGGGGTTGCCTGCGGCCTCGTGCCTCTGGCCTAATCACAGCCATGCTGATATAGAGCCGGTATCGCTCTCGTACTCGAGTGATATTGCTCATGTATATACCATCTGGTTTTGTGCTATATCCATTAAAACTTTTAGTTTTCTGGTTTCCTGTTTTCATTTGTAGTTCAGTGCATTTGCAAAAGGCATCCTCCATATTAGTGTTTTTGTACATGTTTGCACTTTTTGCCCTGCATATTGTGAAATATTTAAGGTTAGCAATAAAATAATATAATTCAATATTCATATTATTTTATTGCTAACCAAAATTACTGTCAATTTGTTTTGGAAAAGTATGGCACTTTCTTCTGTCTTCGAGTGCTCGATGTCTGCCTGTATAAAATTACAAATTAAACTGGAGAGTGAATAGCACTTCTGTGAAATGTGTCAATGAACTGAGACAATGTTCATGTGGTTATTTATTGTATAAATTAAGGAATTAGGGAAGTTTGAATTCTTGTTTTTGCGAAATCTATATGTGTAACTATATGTATAGAATACAAGTTATAGTTTTGCTAGAAATCAAATAAGCCATATAGCCATATATATTTATTATAGAATATCCTTGTATTTTTATTCTAAATGTATTAATAAAGTCTTGTGTGCAAGTTTGCTCTACATTTGAGAATGGTTAATATCTCTCTTAGGGGTGTCTTTATATCCATATAAAACACAGTGGGACATCCAATTATCATACAATTACTTCAACTGATTTCAAGTTAAAATTAAACAAACATCACATGCTCAGTATATCATAAGACAATTAATACTGCTTTGTTATATTTCACACGACCCATTCCTGGTTATATATTATACAGCATCTATATTCTGCATAGCCACAGTGGATTAAGAGGTCCACGGTGTCATGTCATATCATATCATATCATATCATATCATATCATATCATATATCATATATCATATATCATATATCATATCATATCATATCATATATCATATCATATATATCCTAAAATTTTGAAATATATAAAATGTGTTGGCAATTTTGCTACTATATTTTTAATATCTGGGGCATTTTTATCACTGTTAGTGTGTTTTTGCCCTGAACCGTGTCCTCATTTATGAGTCTTCATTTATTTCTGACCCTGCCTTATACACTGAGGCTCATGCACAGTGTTAAAATGCTTCATATTCTGTTATGCCTGTTTTCTTCTCCATTCTTTTCATGGTTTCTCAGTCCATTAAATGGCACACTTTGCATCAAACCCCTCCTTCTGGCACTCGTCTGGACTTGTTGACCAAGGGCAGGTTTGCTTAGAGGACACTGGCCTGGATTCCCATTGGTGAAATTGATCTAATAGGATCAGACATGACAGGAGATTATGACACTCAAGACATAATACTCTATATCATATTTTTAAGACCTAGTCAAAATGGCTGCCAAACTGTAGGAGGCATATTGAAGGCTCAGGGTCTGAAAGAAAGGGCACTCAAACATTCTTGAAGGTAATGAATCATTTTTCTTCTACTAAAATCAGATGATCTTGGGGACAACCTAAAATGTCATTTTAATTTAACATCAAAACCATGTTTTGTCCCACGCCCTTGTATTAGTTATATTGAAAGTATTTTGAAGGTGATTTCCGAGTGATACTGGATTGCACAACATTATTGTTGTTAGAACTAACAGAACCTGATGAAACTATGGGAATTTACCTGAGAATGACTGATTATTTGCTGTGCTGGATACTGATACTGCATGACCTCTATTAAATTCCTCTTCTGCAATCTAAACTTCTCTCTCTCCTCTATCCTACACTTCTTCTTAAGCAGCATGGTGTTGTTAAAAATAAAGTTCCCCTTCCAAAAGAGGGTGCGTCTGGCCCAGGGTCTCTGGCTGCTTTCATGGGTGGCCATGTTCTCTGGAGCCATCACCTTTGCTATAGGGGTCTTCCTCAAAACTGAGCTACATCGCAGATCAGAGGTAATGAAACTTTTCTTAATTAAAAAGCACATGAAAGTAAAGAATGTGATGTACTAATGCTTCCCTAGATACATGCTTGTTTGCCAAAAACATAAATGGAAACATAATGAATTGCAGTGAGCAGTGTGTCTGCCATTATTGTCCATTAGGATCTATAAAATATGTGAAAGGATAAACAGAATCAGAAATGCATTGCATAACAGTCATGCTTAACAGTTTTTAGAAATGCTCTGTGTTTTGTACAGTAAACAAATGTTTTACTAAGTAATATTTACTTAATGGTTTGCAGATATTATTTACTGGACACAATGAATAAATTACTACTATATTTACTATACTATAACAAGTACTACTTTCATTTACCCTTTATATTGTCAACACCAGTGTAAAAGGCCTAAGCTTTGTCTTGATGCGAGGAATAATCTCACATAATCTGAGGACTGGCACTCAGATAATGTCCTGTAGTGTGTACCACCTGAGCTTGTATCTAAAATGAAGTCAATAAACCTCACAAGGAAACCTGATAATGACTAAAAAGAGCATTGTGGGAAGAAATGAAGGATAAAAAAGTCACACAATGCTTCTGTTCAACAGGTGCAGGATAATTATAAGATCTACAGTATATAATACAACAATAGCTAACCTAAAACTTTCGGTCATGTCTGTAGGCTATAAGCAGATGCAGGAAGAATTGAAGTTGCTTAATGGTTAGCTCAGAGAGTAGAGTACGGTGCTAGCAACACTATGGGTTTGATTCCCAGGGAAAGCAAGAACTGTTCAAATGTAAATGTGTACCATGCAATGTATGTCACTTTGGATAAAAGTATGCCAAATGCATAAATGAAATGTTAACAGTAAGAGAACCTTTTTTCTTATACTGGATTAATTTACGATTCAAAGAAAGTAAACATTAGTCTGGGCCTGATTAAATGCCTGTAAAAAAGAAAGAAAAAAAAAACAGGAGAAAAAACAAATATTCAACCCTTCTTACTCTATATAGGTAATGCACAGTATGGACATCCACATTGTGCCAAATCTGCTGATGGCAGTGGGGTTAGCATCAGTGGGCATCAACATCTGTGCTGGTAAAGTCTGCCAGGACTCACTGGACACCTCCCGTTTCCCACGCTGGAAGACATTTCTTCCTCCGTTCTTCTGCTTCTCTGTCTTCATCACCTCCCTGCTGCTGGTGGCCATGATTCTGAGCTTTGCCCTGCAGCCCAGCCTGGAGGAGTCTCTGAAGATTGGGCTGAAGAACGGCATCCAATTCTACAAGGTTGGTGAGAGAAAGACAAAAAGAGCAAAGTGGGGCAGAAAAATTATTTAACAGCAATCAGCTGTCAGTTGAACTTAATTTAGTAATTTAGGCAAAGCACGTACATATGCATATATAGATACATACATACACACACATACTATAGAATTATATATATATATATACACACACACAGTATATAGGTTAGTTAAATTTTTTTATTACTTCAAAAATTTAGCTGTGATTCACATTTAAAATTCAGAAATTTCTTGTTTGTTATTTTATTTTACAAGTGGAGGACATATTTTGCACATTTCCTGAGTGAAATAAAATAACAAGAAATTTCTGAATTTCAAATGCAAATCACTTTTTGCAAATTGTTGAAATACTATATATATATATTTTTTATATATTGTAAGAAAAAATGATGAAGACGATGAAGATCTCGATGAAGATGTTTATTGCAGCATAGCAGTGACAAAGTACATGTAGTACCTTGGGTTCAACGGAGTCAGAATGAACCACGAACATCCTAAGCTCAAACATTTTATACTCTATTACGTTCATCTTCCCGCTTCATATTGAAAGAATTATCTCTATGATAATTAAGCTCTTTGTAGAGAAAGGAGAATAGTTTAATTGGAGTGGAAGTTTGGTCGAGGCAGACTATACTTTCTTACAATATATATATATATATATATATATATATTTATATATTATACATTTGTATTCTAGACAATACTTAACTCAAACAAATATTTCCAAAGGCAGGACAGCATAATGCACTAAAGTAAAAAAAAAAAGAATAGAAAGAATTTGATATTGAATTGAATTGCAGGATTTCAAGTCATACATATTTCTCTTAATGAACTTTTAAGTAGGTATCTGATGTTCCATATCTCTGCAGGATACAGACACACCAGGCCGTTGCTTCCAGAAGGAGATTATTGATCGTTTACAGATTGAGTTCCAGTGCTGTGGTAATACTAACTACAGGGACTGGTTTGAGGTGCAGTGGATCAGCAGCCGCTACCTGGACTTCACATCCAAAGAAGTGAAAGAGTGAGTCCAAAAATCATAGATAAACTCACACTCCTGCACTCTCTCCTGAATGAAGGCCAGTGTTTTTTTTCCATAAGGGAATTAATCAAAGGTCTCAGTGGTTAGTCAACACACTGCAAGTTTTTTTAAATAAGTAAAACATTCCAAAATACTTTCTTTTGGAGCTTCCAAGGTGAAGCAGAATTTAAAATGTCATGTTCTGAAACAGGATGTCATCACCAAATGAGCATGATGGATTGATCAGAAAGTCAATACAGACAGTTGCAGAATCAATGGTGTAACAAAACTAGGAATATTATTCTCATAACTGCATTATATATAGTCTTATGTTTCTGTCCATTCCATTTTGCCGACACAGTCGTGTGAGGAGTAACGTAGACGGCCGATATCTGTTGGATGGGGTCCCATTCAGCTGCTGTAACCCTGCCTCCCCCCGGCCCTGCATCCAGTACAGTCTCCTGGACAACTCTGCCCATTACAACTACGAGTACCAGACTGAAGAGCTGAACCTGTATAACCAAGGTTGCCGCCAGGCCCTTGTCAGCTACTACATGGGTTTAATGAACACCATCGGCCCTTGTGTTCTATTTGATTTCCTTCTCCAGGTATGAGCTGATTAATGGCTTTAATGACTAGTAAGCAACAGCTTAAAAATGTATGTTGTAATTTATGTTGAACAACAATGCATGACATGCTCTTCAAATTTAGATACCTACAGAACTTATTTTACTCATAAAGTGCAAAACACATGGCAACTTAGCCTACAAACTGATATAAAAGAACAGCTCTGTTGGATGATCTTACAGATGAAGTGTGTAATTTATGCAATGTTTAGTCACCTAATGGAATACAGTATTCCTACAAAATAATGTTTTTAAAAAGGTATAAATAGACAAATAGAAAAATGATTACATGCATATCCTTTAAGATTGAGGTACTAAATATTACAGTAAATGAACAATCCAACATTAAAACATGTTTACATTACATATGTTTTTTAGGCTTAATATGTGTCAGCTGCCTCAGAGGATCATCATGAATGTTTTGTGAGGACTCCCCCAAATAACCACATGATTTTAAACCTTGAATAACACATTGTATAATCTAATGTGCTCAATACATTGAACTGTTCACATACTCATCACTCAGTTAATATCGACATGCTTCCGGAATGGCTGGCAGTATGGTTGTGAACTCAAAGGTGTCAATATTCATTATTTGAGCATTAACATAACTTTCACCCAAAACCACATCACGCTCTCAGCTTTTATAACAGTCACAGCTTTTGTAACACTAACTGCATGATTAATTGCATCTCATATACTAATTCAATAGACAACAAATCAATGCTGCCAGAACCAGGAAATAAAACTAGATTTGTGTTGCTATCTACAAAGTGTGATATTTAATGTGGCATACTATCAGTTGTTACTTCACAAATTCCAGTGCAGTTTGTTGTTGTTCCGGCCCCATAAATGTTATAATACAGTGTGGTTATAATACAAGGGAATAAAATGTTTTGTAAAGGATGAAAACCAAAAATGCAAATTCGGTTACTATTTATGACTTCATAAACCTGTATGACTTTCTTTCTTTTGTGGGACACAAAATAATATATATATTTTAAAATGTCTCAGCGTTTCGTTGTCCATACAATGAATGTTAATAGAGTCCGATGCTGTTTTGGACCCCAGTGTTCTTCAGCATATCATCTTTAGTGTTGCGCCGAAGACAGAAATTCAAACAGGTTCACAATGACAATGAGGGTGTATAAATGACAGAATTTTAATTTTGGGTTGACCCATTACTTTAGGAAGAGGCATTTGGGAAAGCATGAGGAAAATGTCTTAAAGGAGCTTGAACTCTTTTTTTCAACATTTGCACTTATATATTGTTGCTCTTTTGTTAGTTTTGACTGCTTTTATTGCCCTCATTTGTAAGTCGCTTTGGATAAACGCGTCTGCTAAATGACTAAATGTAAATGTAACTCTGATCTCTATATCTCTTCGGCCTTCAGATGACCATTCTGGTGAGTCTGCGCTATCTGCAGACTGCAATGGAGGGTGTGATTGGACAGGAGAATGTGGAGATCGAGACAGAGGGATACATCCTGGAGAAGGGAGTGAAGGAGACATTGCTGGAGACTAAAGAAAAGGTGAAGAAGCTCCTCCAGTTCGCTCAGGTGGGCGACGCATCCGCTACGACCCCGGGCACACAGCCAGATGAAGAAAAGCCAGCCACAGCCTAAAAGACCAGGTGTAATTGTTTATAATGAGTGCTCATGTGCACATGAGTGCTAACTGTCCTTGATTATCATCAGCCAAAGGGAATACATCATCATAATTGCAATGTAACATTGTTACATCATTATATCGTTAAATGGAGTCATCAAGTTACCCAAAAATTTGAGGTAAAAACCAGTAACCTCTTAAAACGCTGGAAACTGTTAATGCAAAACCTGACAATACCAAAATACCCTTTTGACAATTATATATAAAGTGAAGATGTATAAAGAAGAGTTAAAGCAGAAAATTCCAAGTAAATGAAGGCAATTAAATAGTACATTTCATCACATGCGGTCTGTAGATGTTTTGCTGCTTCATGCTTTGCTTAAATAGACAAAAATTAAGAGTTGAAATTGCAAAAGATACATGCGAAAAATAAAGATTTGAGTTTTTAACTGATCTGTGAAGTCATGTGGTCATTGTGTCTTGTGGATGTTCATCAAGTGCTTATTTTTGTTTTTCTCTTTGTGTTGAAATGTGTTTTTCATTTGGACACTTCTTACCTCACACTAGCCTGATCTTAACTTCCCTTGTGAAAGAGTGTATAGTGTTAAATACATTTCCTCTTCTTTTGCCTATAAAGAGCGAGTGAAAGAGAAATTAATAGGATTACGCTGACTGAATGCTGAATATTGTTGGGTGTCCTGTTCTGACACCTGAAATCTCTTTATCCCTTTGATGATGGTTAATACTATGACTGCTGCCAAAGCACTCATACACAAAACACAACATTAGGCCAACGCAAGAAATACAACGATGTCATGCTTCTAGTTGTTTATTAAAAGTAGTTAGTTTTGCACTAGTGATCATAATAGTTTCAACTAATTTCAACTTGTTTCAGTGGATTGGTCATTCCAGGAAATTTTTTTTTTTACACACACACACACACACACACACATACTTGTATTTGTGGTTTACGGTCTCCATAGGTAGGCGTAATGGTTTTTATACTGTACAAACTGTATTTTCTATTGCCCTACACCAACCCTACCCCTAAACCTACCCCTCACAGGAAACTGCTGCCAGTTTTTGAATTTCATAAAACACCGTTTTGTATGTTTTTTAAGCCTTTTGTTTTACGGGGACACAGGAAGTGTCCTCATAAACCATGTTTACGTTGTAGTACCCATGTCATTAATATACACATTTGTGTCCTCATAAACCATATATACCTGTACACACACACACACACACACACACACACAAATAGGCCTATAATACAATTTTGGAGACAATATGATTTTTTTTCCATTTTTTTCAATATGATTTTTTTTCGGCACTACACCGTTTCACCATAAGAGAGCGGCAAAAACTCAATTTTCCTCTTCTGTCAATCTCAAATTCGATAAAAATCTCACCCAAGTCACCTTGCAAATCATGCATAGATGCATTTGCATATAACCTACATCGTTTATTTTAGGAGTACTCTCGATGACTTTCATTGACATGAATAGATTTCATTTTCCTGTGCTGCCCACACACCTATAGGCTGTGTCTCAAAGTGTAATAAGGCACGTACTGCATTTTTGGACAGACGCGTTTGTGGAGAGTGGCTATGAATCGACGCTCAAAATGCAACACAAAATGCAATCTAGATAGGCGGCCTATGAGGTTTTGAGACACAACCCGTCTGTTGCGGTCTCGCGCTGTTCAATGTGGAAACGCGCGTCACGGGCGTCATGCTGACATGAGGACGCGCAGAGGGGAACAGATCTAATGCAATGCAACTCTAGATTCCGGTGTGGTTTCGAAGTGTGTCTAATGAAGGAAGGGAAAGGCACAGAAAGCAAATATGTTAACAGTTAAACAGTTTTATCTTGACAGTTTGTTGTCAAGAGAATTACGGTAACCATGAGTGTTCTCGTCAAAGTCTATTATTTAAATAATCCGTTGTGTTTTGAGGAATAAAGGTACTGTACATGAAGATGGACGTAGACGTTACGGAAATGTTAGAAGAATTTATGGGAAGTGCACTTGTTACATGGGTAGGTGGTAAGCATAAAAAATTAAAAGTTCTTTGATAATTTTCATTTTGTTCGATAAAAAGTTTGGTAAACTTTACAAACCAGTTCAGACGTAGGCTATTCTGCAACTGTAAATAATGTTCAGAAGTTATTCTTGATCAATTAATGTTACGTACAGTTAAATCTGAACATTAACAAATTAAAAAATGGTCAACATTTATGCTGTTCTCTGCTGAAAACTCGCTGGTTTGGTCCAAGTTGATAGACCATCTTGGACAAACAACGTTTGGCCAGCTAGTTGTTGGTCCAAGATGGTCTATCAACTTGAACCAAACCAGCTAACATGTTCCAAAACAAAGCTAAGAGTGTAATAAGTTTGCAGTCTGGTTTTTGCAGCTAATGGCCAACTAGAACCAGCTAAAAACAGCCACCATGGTTTGAAACAAACCTATTTTAAACATCGAGGGATATCTTAAAATATCTCAATGATTTCTTTAGAATTTAGAGTCAAAATGAAACCTTCAATTTACTTAAGAGGATTTGGACAACCGCCCAATACCTTTAGCAAACTTCATGTAGATAGGAAACAGGAATAATAAAGCTTTCACAACAGAGAACAGATCTGTTATATTCAGATATCAGTTTTTATTATGCATCTTGATGGGAGCAGGGCATTGTTTTCATTGTCTGCAAGGTTCATCTATTTGAGGGTATTGTTGATGAGGAGGAGAATGGATCACTCTCTCAGGAATATATGGAAGTAAACTTCAACTCCCAGAATGCCGTGAGGCAGTACCTGAAGCTTACCAATGGAGTATACCTCAATGAGGTCATGAGGATCATGTAAGACAGACTCAAAAAGTGAAAGTATTAAAAAATTAAAGTTATCTGTTTTGTTTTAAATAATGTAGCATGAATAAAAAAGCTGACGATTCATTGATGGTAGTTCAGCAGTGACTCAGCTAATGCCGACATGTTTGTTGTTTGTTTGGTTTCTTTAATCAGTGATCCCAATCCAAAGGCAGAACAAATCTACCACAATGTGGGTGACGACAAGATTCTCAGGGTGCAGAACTTTTCCATCCTCAATCGTCACTTGAGATCATACTATCAGGTATTGAATTAAAGCATCAGTCAAATCACTGTGTAAACATGAGAAATATCTCTGCATGTACATTCCACAAATACATAATATTGCCCTGACTAAAATATAAATGCTGCCAGCACCTGATGGTAAAGATCAGGTAAATAGTGTATGAATGAATGAATCCACTAACTCGCTGAACAGTATGTACTGACCCTGTAGCTGTGGAACACGTTAGCCATGTTTTTTTTTTTTAGGTTTCTGTGGTTTCACTTCTTGTTTCAAATGTGGACATGTTTTTGTGCTTTTATTTTCACACAAAGCATTTGGAAACGACAATGTATTTTGTGTTCTGGACATTTTAAAATTAAAATGAAAGCAAAAAATAAATGGTAGCAAAAAACTCTAAATTATGGTTTAGCTGGATCTCGTATTGACCTGCATTATCTGGATTTTTGACATTAGCTCTTTTAAAATATAAATGAAGTGTGCTTGATGACTGCACAGTAGTTGGATTTCTTTGAGGAAACTATCTGATTACACTAAATTACACTAAATATAGGCAGGTGATGCATACATTTCTGTGCAAGCATAAGAGGAATCTTAAGTGAAGCAACCAGTGTTGATTACTAAACACAGTTATTGTGTTTACTAAACAGTACTGTTAACTAAAACTATTAAAAATCCTTTTCATTAATTGAAATAAGGCTGGAATAAAATGTAAGTATTATACTCAGAAAAAAAAGATACACAAGCTGTCACTGGGGCAGTACCCTTTCAAAAGGTACACCTTCATATATGAGAGTGTAGATGAAAACCTTAAACAAAACAAATCAGAAGTGTTGCCTTGGCAGCTAACTGAAATAAAATAAGTTTAAGTACTAAAATGACTAAAAAAGGGGGTCTGAATACTTTCCGTACCCACTGTATATAAAAACTAAATCTTAAAACTAGAATTAAAATGAAAATCGAAAAAATAAAAATAAAAGCTCAATTCAAAATATTCATAAATATTAGAAATAATACTATTAATACTAAAATAATACTGCATGTAACTTGTGACATTTCTTTAAACTATTTCACCATGTTTGCTCGACTTTTTGCCTTCACTATAGTTAATAAAATTTGCAAAAACAATTTATAGAATTATTAAAAATGAAAACAATAAAACACCACAGGGCATGTCAAATACCCAAATAAAAAACAAAATGTTACATTCTTGTAAAAAAAAAAAAAAGAATGAAAGAAAGAAAGAAAGAAAAACGTAATTATTTAAATCATTACTTAAATAATAATTTTTTTTTTACAAGAATGTAACATTTTACAGTGATGGCGAACTTCTCCATACACTTATAAAAAGTACCACGGTTGGTACTTTTTGGAATTGTGTAAATAACACTGTATATAAATTTGGTAATCAATAAATGCCATCCTATATATCACTGTACCATGGTACTGCCACAGTATACAGTAAGTCGTTTTTAAAAGCATTAGAAAATTAGCAGTGCAATAACAAGATCATCAGTCATACTGAATAAGATGTCAGTTGCAGCAGATTAATAAGCCTATTTTCCACAATCATGCTTGTTTTCTTTTGGCCATGATTGCATATGAATAAGTTTCTTCTGTGCTCTAATAAATAACACTGTATATAAATTTGGTAATCAATAAATGCCATCCTATATATCACTGTACCATGGTACTGCCACAGTATACAGTAAGTCGTTTTTAAAAGCATTAGAAAATTAGCAGTGCAATAACAAGATCATCAGTCATACTGAATAAGATGTCAGTTGCAGCAGATTAATTTTAGTTGCAGCCTATTTTCCACAATCATGCTTGTTTTCTTTTGGCCATGATTGCATATTAATAAGTTTCTTCTGTGCTCTAATGCGTGTCATACTTAAACCTCTTACTTGTGCATTGTCTGGGATGACAGCAGAGCACCAATGAGGTTTTAATGCTTGTCATTTCTTTCTTTCACGCGTGTTTCTCTTTAAGGAGAACCTACAGCAGCTGGTGCTGATGCCGCTACCAAATGTTGCTGTTTTAGGTCGAGATCCCCTGACAGGTGCGGTCCTGTCATTTGAAAAAAGGAAAACATTTCTCTCTAATTATTATTAAATAAACAGAAATGTTAAAAAAGTCCACATTTTTAAGTAAATATGCTGCGTTGGTGTTATGTTGGTTTCCTTGTCAATAGAGGGCGCTGTTGCAGAGCTCAGACGACTGCTACTGTTATTGCTAGGCTGTGCAGTACAGGTAACTAAACACTGTAAACACTTTTAATATCTTTAATGGACAGTTTCAGCACTGTAAATTGATTAGAGTGTATTGTTACTAATGTAAACATATTGATGCTTGCAGTGTGTGATTCATTTCTCTCTGTTCCTATGACTCATTGTCACCAGTGTGAAAGGAAAGAAACATTCATTCAGCAGATTCAGTGCTTGGACATTGATACACAAGCAGAGCTTGCACTTTGCATACAGGAGGTCAGTGTATTTGAACATATCCTGATCGTAATTTCAAACTAAAGCCCATTTGTGTAGTGTGCAACTAACCCTGTGATCCACCCTGCTCCAGGTGACCCAGGACCCGAACGCAGTGCTTCCTTTGGAGTTTGGAGACATGTGTGGGCTGAATGGAGCCGAGCTGCAGACTCTATTCTGCTCCATGGCCAAACAGATCCAGAACCTGCTAGCCCAACGAGACACACACTTGGAGGTGAGAGAAGAATTTATTTTAGCAGTCTGACATTTTCAGGTGCAAGTACAGTAGGTGAGGCTAGATATGATTCATTCACAGTTGTGTTCAGAAAGTTCTTCAGCTTTGGTTTCTCTGTTTGATTTTCAGAGGATAGCCGAGCTTTGTCAGGAACAGGAATCATCTACAGCCCATATAACCACGTCGAGTGGGTTTGGAGATGGACTTCCTGAAGGACTGGCTGTGCAGCTGGCAGACAGCAAAGCTAAACTGCGCCGACTCAAACAGGAACTGTGAGTTCATTTGCTAATGCATACATGATGCTTTATTTGTGGACAATATACAATATTACAGTTTTTACTGTATTTGTGATCAAATAAATGCAGACTTGTTGAGCAGAAGAGACTTTCAAGAGCATAAGAGTTTCAAAAACAATAAAAACAATCTTTTTGACCTCAAACCTTCATTTTATTCAAGTCACCGTTATTATTATAATTATGAAAAGTAACGTGTGTGATTTTAGCAATGTTAAAATATCAAGACCGTACATTTTTGTTTGGACTTGACAAGTAGCCTGACATAACATATCATAACATATCATTATTCTCTGTTTGATTTTCAGAGGATAGCCGAGCTTTGTCAGGAACAGGAATCATCTACAGCCCATATAACCACGTCGAGTGGGTTTGGAGATGGACTTCCTGAAGGACTGGCTGTGCAGCTGGCAGACAGCAAAGCTAAACTGCGCCGACTCAAACAGGAACTGTGAGTTCATTTGCTAATGCATACATGATGCTTTATTTGTGGACAATATACAATATTACAATTTTTACTGTATTTGTGATCAAATAAATAAATGCATTTTATTCAAGTCACCGTTATTATTATAATTATGAAAAGTAACGTGTGTGATTTTAGCAATGTTAAAATATCAAGACCGTACATTTTTGTTTGGACTTGACAAGTAGCCTGACATAACATATCATAACATATCATTATTTTTATAATTTCGTTATGTTACACTAGTGGCAGAGAAATTACACACTTCACCTTTGAAAGTATTTACACATGAAAATGTCTTAAAGGGAGGATAAAGGTGATCAACTACTGGATTGCAAGCAAGAAATGCAAACTATGGAGGAAGAAATGAAGAAACTACAGAAGGAAGTGAGCTCACTATACTGATAATAGACACCCTATAATGATCATTTATAAATGTGTATGGACACTGGACACTGACATACCATCTTATGTTTGGATGGCTCAGAACCGAGCGTTGCAGGTGGAAGCGCGTGTGAGTCGGGGTCTGAAGGATGAGTTGGACTGTCAGCGTGAGCGTGCAGCCAGAGTAGAGCAACTGCAGGCGGAGCTGAAAAACTGCACACATCGGCTCCGCAGCATGGAGCTGTACCGCACACAGCTGAAGGTAGAGGTGGAGATATACATTACGCTGAATCATCATGCTTTGCAATTAGGAATGACAAAGTGGTGGGCTATAATTTGGAAATGGAGTAATATTTTGTGCTACTTGTATTCTGGCAAATGATCAGCTGTGAGAACTGAAAGTTGCAAGAAAAGAAGACTAAAGGTAAATTAAATTGCAGGAAGTTACTTTTAAAGGAATAGGTCTCTGAATAAAAAATTCAGTCATTTACTCACCCTCATGTCGTTCCAAAACCATAAGACTCACTTTCTTCAGTTGAACACAAAAGGAAACCTGCATGACACTACCATTTATAACACATTTATTTGATCAAAATACAGTAAAAATAGTAACATTGTGAATATAACAATTTAAAATAACTGTTTTCTATTGTAATATATATTACAATGTAATTTATTTCTGTCATGGCAAAGCTGAATTATCAGCAGCCATCACTCCAGTCTTCAGTCACATGATATTTCAGAAATCATTCTGATATGTTGATTTCATGCTCAAGATTTCTTATTATTATCATTGTCAAAAAAAAAATCAAGTGTGCTACGTAATATTTTTGTGGAAACTGTGATAGCTTATTTTCAAGAGTCTTTGATAAATAGAAAGTCCAAAAAACAGCATTTAAAATTATTAATTCCTAAAAAAAAAATCAATATATATATATATTTTAAACTTACTGATCCCAAACTTTTGAATGGTAGTGTATTATTTGCATTTGGATTAAAAAAGTGGAGTGCTTTCATCTGGAAATAATATTAAATTAGTTAATTATTGGATAATTAGTAATGACATTATCAAATTTGTAGAATAAAAGCTTTAAAAAAAGTTGTTATCAGTCATAAAACATGTTGCATAAAGAGTCTCTGGTTAGCAGTGTGAAGATTCTGCAAAAATATCAGAGAAGAAAGTAAGTCAGGTTTGGGTTTGGAACAGCATGAAAGTTAGGTGAATGATTTCTTGAACAGTCATTTTCTCTGGCCCTACAGGAGCAGCAGCAGTACTGCGCCTCGCTGCAAGAGAACAAGGCACTTCTGGATGAGCAGCTGGCTGACTCTCGAGCACGTTGCACTGCTCTGCGGGAACTGGAGAAGGAAAATCTTCTTCTCAGGCAGAAGCTTGTGGATATGGAGGGTGTATGAATGACTTTATGAACTTATGGTGTTTAATTGCTATGCTTCCATTTGACACTATGGAGCTCAAGTTTGATTAATTATGTTGGGTTGTAAGAAAACTTCTAAAATTTGCTTTAAAATGTATGAAAGTTATATGAAAGAATTGCATTCTTCTAAAATGTATGATGTATATTCATGATGCTTTATGGTTATATAATTGCATTTATGTAGGAGCGAGATGTTGAGAGACAGAGGGTAGACGAGCTGTTGGAGATGAATATGAGTCTGCAGGTGGATCTCAAGCGTCAGGTTCATTCTGTGGGTGTCAGTCAAAATGTGACTCTTCAGCATTTCCTCCAATCAGAGCTAGAGTCAGACGAGGACGTTCAGGAAATTTACATGCCTGAGATTGGTAGGTTTTATGTATGATTTGATATTATGATATTTGATATTATGACTCAGCTGCCATCGGTAGACGACTGATTTCATGACTTCATGCATATGTATATCAATCATGTATATGCAGATCAAGCTGTCGTGTTGAAGAATAGACATTTATGCATACATTTACATTTCACCCTATCACAAGCACTCAATCTTAAAGGATCTTTCACACAGAAATTAAAATTCTGTCAACGTTCACTCACACCTATGTCTTTCCAAACCTGTTTGTTGTTTTTTTATTCTGTAAAGCACAAAAGGAAAAGATTAGCATTGTTCTGGATGCTCTTTTCCATACAGTGAAAATGAAGGAGAGCAGACAGTGCTAAGCTCCAAAGATTTTTATAAATAACACTTTCATGTTGATTTTTTCAACTTTTTTGAAGCTTGACAATGTTCATCCATATTTTCATTGTGTGATAAAGAGAAGAAGAAACATCCTGCCCTGCTTCTCATGAGTTGACAACAGAAATTTCATTTTTGAGTAAACTAATCCGTAGAGGAATAGTTCACCCAAAAATGAAAACTCTGTGATCATTTACTCACCCTCATGTCATTCCAAACCCATAAGACTTTGGTCAAAGGTATTTTAATGAAACCTGAGAGGTTTCTGTCTCTCAACTGAAAGTACAAGTAAACGAAACCTAGAATATGATATCTCTCCACAAGACTAGATTAAGATTCAACTCATTTGGATTCATTTTGCGACACCTTTCTAAATTTTATTTACCTGAACTTTCAATGGAGGAACAAAAAGCTGTAAGATTTCATTAAAAATATCTTAATTTACGTTTCAAAGATTAACCAAAGTCTTATGGGTTTGTAATGACATGAGGGTGAGTAAATTGACAGAATTTTTATTTTGGGGTGAACTATCCATTTAATAACATTTGCATTTATGCATTTAGCAGATGCTTTTGTCCAAAGTGATTTATAAAAAGAGGAACAAAAGCAGTTTGTCAAGGAGCCAACAATATTCGTAATATACAATGCCAGGTTTATTTGACAACTGGATTAGAAAGCGAGCAAGAGAAGAGGAGAAATGCAGAGAAGAAAAGTTTTTTTAATACGTGTGAGAGTGGGTAAGTGCATTGGTTTAAGGGTGTGGGGTGGTTAAGTGCTCAAGAATAAGGTGTGCTCAGCTGCTTCTTGAAAGTTGCAGTGGTCTCAGCAGTTCAGGTGGAGGTTGGCAACTCATTCTAACAGAGAGGAACAGAGAGGATGAAGGTTTTGGAGAGTGACTTTTTGCCTCGTTGTAAAGGAACAATAAGGAATAACATGTGCATGTGTCTCTCTTACTGTCATTTAGATCTGAAGCCTCTCAGTGAGGAGGTAAACGAGGCTTCCTCTCTGAGGCTTCTGGGAGCTGAAAATGAGAATGCTGAACTGAGGAGACGACTGGAGCTCCTGCAAGCTGAACGAGAGGCCAGTGGATGCTTCGACATTTTAATCCTCGGGCTACAAATTGATTCTTGTAAATTCTCAGGTTTCCCATGTTCCCGTCTCTCTTGCAGTCTCAGCAGGCCATCTCCCCTGACATGACTGAAGAGCTCCAGAGACGCATGGACCAACTCTCACAAAAGCTTCAAAGCACCCTCAAGGAGGTGAGGCACTTAAGATGGATTTAAAGACAGTTATTCTAAGCGTTTTGTCTACTGTCATTTTGTCCTCGTCTCAACTCTTTGAATCAGGCCCTGCCATTTCTCTTTCAACTGTCAGATGGCGTGTCTGAAGAATGAAAATAGCAGCTTGAAGATAAATCTCGAAGAGCTGAGGACAAAACAGCAACGGAAAGACCTAGAGGAAGAGAGAGCAGCCTCGAAGGGAAAAGAAGGGAAAAAGCCAATAATCCCAAGAGGGGAATGCGAGGGATATGACACAAGAAGAGAGAAACACGATGGAAAAGAAGGCGTAATAAAAGCCCAGAGAGAAGATGGAGAGGGGGGAGAGGGGAGCGTAGTAATCCTCAGCGAGAGAAAAAAGAAGGTTATAGATGAAATGAACACCAAAGAGAGAGGAGAGGCTGAGGGTGAGAAAGAAATTGAAAGGAAGAAAGATATCACAGAAGAGGCATCTCAGACGTACAGCACTGAAGCCCAGAAGACAGAAGAAGATAAATTCTCCCAGGACGCCCTCGCCCTGCATAACCAGCTTCAGCAGGCCCTGGAAGAGGCTGACAGACAGACCACTTTAGCCCAGGATTTGCGCTCCAAACTGGCAGAGCAGAGTAAGAAGGTCTTGGAGGCCGAACATAAGCTAGTTTTCCTGGAGGCTGAGAATCAGCGGCTGAAGAAGGCAGCAGAGAGCCTCATGGAGGCTAGGAAACAAATAGAGGTAATGAACCATCAAGCTATGACACAGAAAAACCTTAATTACTACATCATTGCACAAACTCCTTCAACATCCAGCCATATAATGGTCCAGTCGATAACGGCAATGACTCACCAAGTAAAAACGCAACTCCCTGCCACTAGCAATTAAGAAAGAAATTCAATATGTATACTAGACCCGTGTAAAACAAGCACTATTTCTCACAGTGACGACTTTTTCCACTTTTTCCATTGTATCATATGGCATAATGAACTGGGATTGCACTTGAAGAGATGCCAGCCTGATTTCCTCAAGGAACGGTCTTTGAATCATCACCATTGTGCCTTTAAGCACAGCACTTCACTTTGATATGCTTTGGATAAAAGTGTCTGCTAAATAACCACTTAATATGTTTATCTGTCAGGTGCTGCAGGGTGAGTCTATGCAGCAGGAGGAGGAACTGATGCATCTGCGCAGTCAGGTGGAGTTTCAGAAGATGCAGGCCACAGTGATTGCTCAATTAGAGGGAGAGAGGGCAGCCTTGGAGAGGGAGAGAGAGACACTCAGAGGCACCGTAGACTCACTCAGGGCTGCAGTACGCAAGGTGAAGCGGGTTAATTGTTCGCCCTTTTGCTGTACTAGAAGATATGGATTACATGGCTGGGGAAACATTGAGATTAATGGTGCCTACATTAAAATTATGCTGTAACAATGAGTAGATATCAAAAAACACAATGGGCAGAGAATCAGCATGGGTAACAGTAATTAGACACCAATAGATGATAATTGGTCTTGAAAGTGGTAGTTCACAGAAAATTTGAAGTTCTGTTATCATTTACTCACCCTCATGTTGTCCAAACTCGCATGCGTTCTTTTGTGGAAAGCAAAGGAAAATACATACAGTTAAAGTGAATGAGAACTAAAGTTGTCAAGCCCCCAAAAGATTTAAAAACACCATAAAAGTAGTTCATATGAATATGTTAGTCCATATGAGCTATATTATATGGATCTGTGTGAAGAACAGACCAAAATGTTAATTACAAATTTACATCTCTTAATTCTCATTTGCATATTCAAACTTTGGAGTATAAAGATGCCTCATGCCATGTTTAACGTCAGTAATGCCATTGGTTCTTGTCTCATGACTGAACATGACATGCCAACTTTATATATGTTGATTTGAGAGTTGTGCTGAAAGGAAAGATTTTCGTTGCAAAAACCATTTAAATTTCAAATTAAATCCATATACAAGCTTCAAAAGCCTTTCAATTTAGCATACAAGTCATATAGATTACTTTTATGTCAGTAAGATTTTTGCTTTGAAAGAAATTCATACTTTTATTCAGCAAAGAGGCATTAAATTGATCTGAAGTGACAGTAAAGGCTTTTCTTTGACTTTGACTTTGACTTTCCTTGTGTACTTCAAGGAGTATTAACAGCATATAGAGATACAAGCATCAAGTAAATTATGACAGAACGTTAATTTTTAGGTCAACTATTCTTTCAAATCTGAAGAAAAGTGAGTGTTTTCTATTTGTTGACTGAACTAAGCAAACTATTTTTTATAGGGTGATCAGTTGGAGCTGACCAACCAAAACCTTAAGGCAGACCTTGAAAGATTGGGACGGACCTTAGAGTCTGCCAGGCGGCATGAAGAGGAGCTACAAGCTGAACTGCGAGAATCTGGCGTGGAGATGGAGTCTTTGACTCGAGGACGGGAAGAAGCGCTTCTTGAAGTCATGCGACTGGAGCAAGAGAAGGAGTCGTGTCAGGCAGAGTTGGACAGTCAACGGCGTGAGCTACGACAACGAGAGCGAGAAATGATCAGACTTAGACAGCAACTGGAAAGCACAACATCTGCTCTAGAGCATGGCAACCAACGAGCCTGCAGCCTAGAGGCACAAAACAGGTACAGACATAAGTACAGGCAAAAGGACCTTAGCACTCATTATTTACTCACTTTCATGTCATGATATTAAAAACTTTTACACTGTTACAAAAAAAACATATTTCAAATAAATGCTGTTCTTTTTAACTTTCTGTTTATCAAAGATATAAAAAAAATATATATTACAGTTTCCACAAAATATTAATCAGCACAACTATTTTGAACATTGATAATAAAAGTAAATGTTTCTTTAGCACCAAAACAGCATATTAGAAACATTTCTGAAGGATCATGTGACACCGAAGACTGAAGTAATGGCTCCTGAAATGTCAGCTTTGCCATCACATGAATAAATTACATTGTAAAATATATTAAAATAGAAAACAGTTCACAATATTACTATGTGTACTGTATTTTTAAACAAATAAATGCAGCATCGGTTAGCATAAGAGATTTATTTGAAAAATCTTACCACTTTTTCGATGAATGTCATGTCTTGTCATATCATAGGGACCTTGTTCTAACAAGCTCCAAAAATTACCAAACACAATGAATGTAGTTTACATGACTTGTGCGCAATATATAATTTTAACCTAAGTTCAAGTAGTTATTCACTATTGATAATCTTCCACTGCAGCTTTCAAATCTCTATCAGCATTAGTTCTTATCTGTCTGTTGCTCACACATCATATTGCTTCAGAAAACGTGGAATATAGTGCGCAAGTTGTATGGACCACCTAAGACTTTATGAAACTTTTATGATGCCTTTTTTGGTGTTTTTTTATCTTTTTGTGGAACAACAAATGGAACAACACAATGACGAGTATTTAATGAATATATTTTCATTTTGTGAACTCTTTAATTCACACAGAACCCTTTGTCAAAGTCCTTATTTCTGATCTTATGAAATAAATAGTATGGCATAAGAATATTATGTGTATCACTCACTACATCTGTCATATGCCCACAGACGCATGTGTCAGGAGATTTCTCAGCTCAAAGAGACATCTGCCCAGTTCGAGGAGCTGCAGAAGGAGAATCTGCAGCTCGGTACACTCAACGCTGAGAGGAAGGTCCAGATTGACTCTCTAACAAAGGTCTGTGTGCAGTATTCAACGTGTTTGTTTGCAAGATCTGAATGATAAAAGCAATTACTATAGCGCTTCAGTACACCATATTTCTGCAATTATGTTTGCCTCGAGGTCCCACTGAGCTGAGATCTTGCAAAATGGGCCTCTTTGAATATTTCCTTTCAACCAGATAATTGTTTTCTAGTTGCTTTTTTATCTGAAAATCCTCAGCGCAATTAGATTTCCCCTCCTTGGACAACTGTGCTGAAAATGCATCTTTGTGAGATTAATGAAAGCTGTTATTGCTCAGGTTTTCCTAAAGAGTCACGTGGTTGGTTCTGGATAAAGCTAGTAAGGTACAGTAATTGTCTAACTTTAATATCTCACTCACAACCAGGATCTGGCTAATGAGAGTGCCCATTCCCGAGAGTTATCCAATCAAATCGCACAGCTGAACCGAACACTTGAAGAGCTGCAGACCAAGCTTGAAATGGCAGCTACACAACAGCAGCAGTCATCTCCAGAGGTTGCTTTTTCACCTCCTGACTCACACACACAGAGAATCGAGGGTTGTGAATCAAACAGACAGTCTCCACCGCTGTCAGGAAGCCCCCAGGAGGCCACTGTCAGTACTGTACATAAGGTTAACCACAACCAGAGCTTTGGGCCTACAGACTCTGTCTATGCAGCAGAAGACTCTGAAAACACAAGGAACAAACAACCACACACAACGGCAGAGACTGGCACTGGCAGCCAGGAGGCGTCGAGTCAAAGACTGATAAATACGGAAAGGGAGGTGAGATAAAATGCAAAACACACACTGAAATGTTATTACGTTTTGGGCCCCGCAAGGCAACCTCACGTATGTTTTTATTTAAACTTCATTAACGCCATCCAGGGATTCTGATTACATTCTAAATGAATGGATATCAACTTGTATGCTGAACTCTGTGCCTCTGGTTGTATCCCAGAATGCAGTGCTGCAGCGAGAGCGGGAGGTGTTGCTGTCTCAGCTGACTCAGTCTCAGTCAGCCTGTGCTCACCTCAGAGAGCAGTTGGATGCCCTGCAGCGCCACTCCATCTCGCTGCAAGAGAACTGTGCTAAATTACAGGCCCTCAACACCAAACTACAGGTGAGTGCTTGATTGAGTGGGTTGCTGGTCTCAAAAAGGACCCTTGACACTGAAATAAAGACTGGGGTATTTTAGAAACTGACATTTGTTTAAAGGGGTGGTTGATTGCGATTTCACTTTTTTAATGTTAGTTAGTGTGTAATGTTGCTGTTTGAGCATAAAAAATATCTGCAAAGTTACGAAGCTGAAAGTTCAATGCAAACGGAGATATCGTCTTTTAAAATTCTGGCAGTTTAATGCCTACAAAAACGGCTGGTAGGGACTACAACAAGTTACTTCCCGGGTTCGTGACATCACAAACCCAGATAAACCCCACCCTCGGGAAAAGGCAGCAAAGGGGGCGAGGCCATGCTGCGCTGCTTTAGAGAAGAGGAAGAGAAAACTAGAGGTGCACGTAAAAATCTATTCATATATGAATCGCGATTCTGTCTTCTAACGATTCTAATGGATTCACAAGTTTCAAAATCAATGTTCTAAAGCAGCATTTCTTAATACTGTTCCTCGCGTCCCCCTGCTCTGCACACGCTCTGCATCTCTCTCTCTCTCTCTCTCTCTCTCTCTCTCTCTCTCATTCAGCTCAGCTCCAACAATGAACTGTTCCAATTATACACTTATTTTCACATAGCTATGAGAAGCGTTATACACGGATGTCCATGCAGTTGCCGTACTGTATTAAAGCTTTAATCAGGATAAAACCATATTAAAAGCTAACATAAGCAGTAGCATTTACAAATAACAGCATATCTAAAAGTATGAGACAACAACAAACAAAAAAACATAGGCCTACCATTAAAAGCCGTGCTTGCACAGGTTCTGCACGATCCTCTTCAATAATATCCTCTGCTTCTCAATCTGGCTCAAACTGATAAGCGATATTAACGACGCTGTTGTTTACAATACAACCTGAGCACATGCTGCTGAGGTGAGGGGCGGGACGTTTAGCCAATCACAACACACTGGGCCAGCTAACAAATCAGAGCCCATCGCCTATTTCTGAGGGCGGGGCTTCATAAAAAGCGCAAAGCAACAAAATGTGATTATTTTAAAGGGGTTAATTCTTTTATATACCCACTGTATCTTCTTTATTTTAACCTATTTCCCCTCATTCAGGTGGAACAGGCATCTCTGAGCTCCGAACATGCGGCAGTGTTGGCACGTTGCAATGAGAGCGAACTGCGCTGTGTGGCTCTGAAGGCAGAATCAAGGGTGTGGCTCAAGGAGAAGGAGGAGTCAGTGATGCGCCTAGAGGCTGCAAGGCGGGATCACGAGAGACTGACAGCTCTGCAACAGAGACAGGAGGCGGAGTTAGAAGAGTTGTTGGCCAAACACAGTCAACTGAAAAGCAGCAGTCGCAGTCTAGAAGCTCAATATAAAGACACTGAGGCCAGGTACCGTGTTTTAGACAAGTTTAATTTAATTAATTTAATAATAAATTAATAATCATTTATTTATTTGAAAATAAATTAATTTATAATAATTTATTTAGTAAATAATAATTTTAGCTGATTCGCATAAGAGGTCAAAGGGATAAAATGTGATGTTATTTATTTAATTTAATAAATTAATTTGTAATAATTTAATAATAATAATTTTAGCATACTCACAAAAGTGGTCTAAGAGTTAAAACGGTGAGGTTATTTAATTGTGACCCAGTGACACAAAACCAGTCATATTGAGATTTAAACATCATCTGAAACCGGAATAAATAAGCTTACCATTGATGTATGGTTTGTTAGGATATGACAATATTTGGCCGAGATACAACTATTTGAAAATCTGGAATCTGAGGGTGCAACAAAAATCTAAATACTGAGAAAATCGCCTTTAAAGTTGTCCAAATGAAGTTCTTAGCAATGCATATTACTAATCAAAAATTAAGTTTTGATATATTTACGGTAGGAAATTAAAAAAATATTTTCATGGAACATTATCTTTACTTAATATCCTAATGATTTTTGGCATAAAAGAAAAATCGATAATTTTGACCCATACAATGTTTTTTTTTGGCTATTGCTACAAATATACCCCAGCGACTTAAGACTGGTTTTGTGGTCCAGGGTCACAATTAAGAATAAGAATGAATTAAGAATAAATTAATAGTACTTTTAGATAATATATGTGTTTTTTTAGGTCATGTCTTGTTTTAAGTCAATCTGTGATGAATCGAAATATGAATACACAAGGTGTATGAAAAAAGTAAAATAAATGTAGATTCCAAGAAAGTATTAACGAATATTACTAAAATAAAACATACAATAACACACCACATACACACACAGATTTTTTTATTACACATAAAACTTTTACACATAATAAAAAAACTTAAGACTTTGATGTAGCTTGGTTTTAATAAATAGTATGTTGATATAAACATGACTATAGTATTGGTTTATTGTTGTTGAAGTAATTGTTGTTCCATATGACTTTAACATCATATGAAATTAAAACATGAATTTACAGTAGCTGAAATAAACTAAATAATCTCGATTTATGATTTATAAAAATATCTTTCATTTAAGGCTTGTAAAATGTTCTAAATACCGTACTTGTCTAGATATAAGGAGCTGTTGGAGCGAAAAGCAAAGTTGAAGGAGGCAGAGGAATCGATACGTGTGGAGAGACAGAAAATGGAGAAAGTGACACAAGGGCAGGTGGAGAGCGAGAAAGAGCTGGAGAGACTGAAAATGGACAATGAAAGGTGAGAAAAAGTCATAATTGTGGTGACCGCAACACTGGGTTGAAGTTACAGTTGAGCAGATTCTTTTTTTTTTTTTAAAGGTTATTTATGGCGTTTTATGCCTTTATTTAGATAGGACAGTATAGGTCGACAGGAAGTGAAGTGGGTGAGGGGGATGGGATTGGGAAAGGTCCGCGAGCCGGGACTCGAACTCGTGACACCCGAAGCGCAATGGCGCTGTATGTCGGCGCGCTGCCCACGAGGCCATCGGCGTCGACAGTTGAGCAGATTCATAGGAAAGAGAGAGGAAGTGATGATACCACCCACCACAAACTGCTCTTCACCCACTGTGGTGATCGTAAGCCCCACCAAAGTCTCACCAGAGCATGAGTCATTTCATAGCCCAGTTTCCAACAGTTGTTGCCATGGCGTGACGACCTGTGAAAATATTTGTAAAGCTGGTTGCTTTGGTGATGAACGGGATAAAGAAAATATTTCTACATAACCCAGCAGGAGGCAGTTTACTTTTATTCAGTATGTTCAGTTAGTCAGCTTTGATCACTTGTCTAGATGAAGAGACATAAAAAAAGCATGTCTGGGCTTAACCTCAGAATCTAGAGAAATATTTTGCATGAAGAAAAAAGACAATGAAGCCTACATTAGATGTACTTTTAATCATTTAGAGTTGTATAGAAATATATAATATAATCACAAATGGCAAAAAAAAAACATTTTCATTAAGCCTTCTTTAAATCTTTTGGGAGTAAAATATGACCTTCATTAGATGTGTAGTTTAGTTTAATTCACCTGTTCAATGTATTGACTATCTGTAGATATCAGAACTTGCAGAAGGAGTGGTTTCAGGTGCAGTCCGAGCTGCTGGCTCAGAGTTCAGTTCTGCGGGCAGAGTTGAGTATGGCTCAGCTTGAACGGACCAGACTGGAGGGAGAACTCAGCACTCTTAAAGAGCAGAACCAACAGCTGGATCTCAACAACGTCCGTCTCAGCAGCCAAAACCAGGTCTGAGCACAATGCAAATTATGACAGTGTCTGTATATATACAGTATATAAGATTTTTTCTTTCTTTTTCTTTAAAAAAAAATCATGAATCAAATATTCAGCAAGGACAATTTTAATTAAATCAGCATATTACAAATCAGCAAATTACAGTGATTTCTGAAAGATCATGTGACACTGAAGATATAGTAATATCTGGAGTAATGATTCTGAAAATTCAGCTTTACCATCACAGGAATTATTTTAAATAAAATAATAAAAAATATTGAAATAGATTATTTTATAGATTATAATGGTTAGTAATATATATATATATATATATACTGTATTTTTTATTAAATAAATGTAGCCTTCTCAAGATGTCTTTAAATGTAAATTATTAGAGATTCAATTATTATTAATTTTATGTGTTGTATCATTTATTTTATCATAATGCTTCAGTTTTACATTTTTCAAAATTATTTACAGGTTCAGATTTTGTGGTTCTATTATGCATTTCATTATACTGAAAGTCTAATATTAATCACGTTAACTACAAAAAAGTTTAATAATAATTATTTTAATTTATAGTATCATTTATTGCCCTAGTATTTATATGTTTGTTATAGCTCCTAACCCAGTTGAAGGCGAACTTGGAGGAGGAGAACCGACATCTCGTAGAGCAGAACCAGAATCTGGCCAAAGATAACAAGGCCCTTCTGGAGAGCAACCTGGAGAGCCGAGACCAGCACCACAACCAGCAGAGAGAGTACCTGTAAGAACACACACATTTGCAACTCACTTTTATCCACCTTTTCCACATGCACCATGTAGAACGTTCAGCTGTGTACCACCTGCATCATGTTTTTCTCTCCCATCCGTCCATCTCTCTCCACCTCAGTGACAAGCTCAACGAGCTGCGCAGGGAGAAGCAGAAGCTGGTGGATAAGATAATGGATCAGTATCGTGTTTTGGAGCCAGGTCTGCCTGGCATGTGTCCAGCCAAACAACCAAAGTTAGTCAGGCTTTAACATCTGTCTCTAGCAGACCTTTTCACCATGGACACGTTGCTTTACTCACTGTATGCTCTCTTTCATCTTGACATCCTGCCGTTTTTCTCTTTTACCTTTTTTTGACTTATCTGAATCTTACTCGCCGCCTTTCAATCACCTATAAATTCTCTTGTGGCTTCAGGAAGTCGAACTGGATAGCGGACCGCATGAAGAAGCTGATAAAACCTAAAGGTGGAAGCAAAGAAGGCCGTGCTCAGTTTATTGCTGCTGGCAGTATAGAGAACCTCGCGGATACTGTAGACGGTGCTCCCATCTCTTCAGCTCCAGCGCCTGGTGAGACTGCAGAGCTGTATGGCTGGTGTAATAACATTAGATGTACTGTACCACAGAGCGTAAGAGAGTGCCAGGAAGTTAAGACTGCAGGGCTCCCTGGACTCTGTAAAACACAAAAAGGTCCCCAAAAGCCCATAACAATGAATGATGCTGTTACCCTACCACATTATGCCATTCCCTTGGATCACAACCAAACATAGTAATTCTGTGTTTATGTGAAGGAGCAGTGGAATGGAATTTGCAGATCAAATGAATATTGCACAGAGTGTATACAGCACTGAGATTTATGGTAATATAAATGTTGTCTACATTTACAACTGCAGTATTTAATATACAGGCTATTAATGTTCCCTGTTTGTTTAAAGCAAATAAATAAAAAAAATAATAGAAAGAGCAAAGCAATCAATTGTAATTAAAACTGAGTGCTGTTGGTAAGAAAGCTTTGCAACAATAATTCCTACAAGAAATAACAACAGTGGGACACCGTGCTGTGAATAAAGCTCGTTGTTTTCTGAAAAAAAAAAAATAAATAATACTAAATCTAGTAATACTGTATAAATAATAATAATGTATAAATAAAGTAACAGTGTAACATTACTTATATGTAATGTATTTTCTGTGTATATGGTAGATGCATATGACATGGCATTGACTTTTTTTGAGCAAATAAGGGGATTTGTAATTTTTAGAATATATCCAGTATGTTTTCCTTTGTCGTTCTCATAAAAAAAGTTCTGTATTTTGACAAATATATTAAAATTCCATACATTTAAATCAGTATTATACCAGTTTATATGTGAAAGTCACAAAAAGTGTTTTAAAAATGATTATTTTAGCACCATTATTTATTTAGTTTTGCTTTGTAACTTTTTTCTTGACAACTAAGCACATTTCACCTCAAATTCCCATATGGTAATGTATCTGGATTTATTTTTATTTTCAGTGATGATTCTGTTATTGATTCTTGTAATTTTTTTGTAAACAGAATATATTTTCAGCATAAATTAAAGGCAGCACAACAAATACAGTATTAACAATGTGTAAATTTAAATAAGATATTTTATTTATTGTATCTTTTTTTTGTAATTGTTTATATAGTATATATTTATATTATTTTATATTTTTTCAAGTTAGAATAATGAGAATTTGGGGGGATAATGTGCTTAATAATTTTGAAAATAATGTCTCAGTGCAAAAAAAACCCTTAATTGTTAGGTTTGTAAGATTCATCCATAAATACCTTTACCTCAACAGAAAGAGAATGAAAATATTTTATCTTTTACAAAGTACTCTCTTCACTGTTTCACCCCTCAGTTCAAGAGCAGGATCCCATCAGTGCTCCAGTCTCTCCGAGTTCACTAAGGAGAATCTCATCTCAGGCAGAAGAAGACCAACCCAAAGCTAATCTGCGGAGTGGTCGGCGCAAGCTGGGCTCCCGGCACGGCTGGGCTCTCGGCAGGGGCAGAGGAGGAATTTCCCAGTCCTTCAGCCCAGGAGACCAGCGCGTACAGCCTCGCATCCGTCTGCACTCTTCCCAAACAGGCGCCATGGCCCTCTGGGAACATGATGGCAGCCCTACACCCAGCCAGGACAGCCCTAGTGAGGAGGGGAGAGGTAAGAAGGGTAAAGATATAGGGTAAACTAGATAGGGTAGCAGGAAATGAAATTTGCTTAAGGTTGTAAAATAACATGCATTTCTATTTGTTTTTTGTTGATTATAATATCTGTATGTGTGTTTTAGTTGATAGTGAGGAGAACATCTCACCTGCACACTCTGATGTCAGCCGTGTATCATCTGGAACAGAAGGTCAGTCTACAGCAGTGGCTTTTAACTGGTGGATTTTTGTCACAAATTAATCTGTCAACTGGTAGAAGCTAGACACATTAGGTTAATGCCAAAACATCGACATGCTCTTACGATTTAAACATAATCAAACTACACAAGGTGAAATAAAATACAATCCAGAAATTAAATGTGGTTTCACTTGTAAGAAGGATAAAGATTGTCTTTCAAAACTATTAAGTCAATATAAAAACAAGCTGTCTCTTCTTTTCCATTCAGCCTGTCATATTAATACATTTGAACATGGATAAAATACTACATTTCAAGAAAAGTTTTGTTTGCTTTAAATTAGTTAGAATAATTAGCCACTTAATATTCAGCCAGATCAGTTCAGTTCCTTTTAATTATTGATTATGTCTTGATTTATTTTAAGAATGCCCAAAAAGCATTAACAACATCTTTTGTCTCTCTCCTTTAGATTTTCACTCCAGTTTTGACAAGCCACAGGACACAGAAAACAAACAAGCATAAAGCAATAACAATTTGTTAACGCTCATTTAACTACCTTTATCCCTTTTATATATAAAACCTTTATCCCAATTTTATATATAAAACATCCATAAAGCATATAGTATACACTTACTATATGTAATGGTCCAGTACATTTATTATGGGAAAACAAATAAATTAATTTAAAACACATGTGTATGATGCATCCATCATTAATACACTCCATATATTTATAGACATGCGACTATCATGACTTCAATGAAATATTATACTAAATTATTATACTTATATAGTGGATGAGGTTGTAGTTCTTATCCTCACCGATATGTGGCACTATAATGCCCAGTGGTTGGTGTGCTGGTGCCTTTGTATCTGTATAATTATGAGCGTGTCTTATACAAACTGATGCTAACAAGATATTTATGAGAGCAGATTAATTCATGCTGTCTCGTTGGGAAAAAAAGCTGACACTTTGGAGACTTTGACATTTAGGAAGGAGGCAGAAGATGATGGGGGTCTTAAAGCAACGTGGGTGCGGGTAAAGATTTTTTTTTTTTTTGACAATCCTTGGCTGGGGTGAATCATAACTCAAAAACGACAAATGGAACGCTAATACAATTCATGAATTATGCAGTTGTCATGGCAACATTAATCAAAATGCGTCAGTCCGCAGACCTTTTCGCCGATGAATTGATGATATACTGAGCACCACGATGCACAGTTTAGAGACTGTCATCCAGTAAACCACATTTTAAGGAATGTCTTGATGCTGCATTCAAAATGTTTAGACGATACACTTTAAATCAATTAATTGTCACAAAGATGCCAAAAACACTATTTTTTCAGCCGAACAAAGAAAAGCAATTGTGAAGTTGTCAGAATTTCGGCTAAAATTAGAGGACCCCCAGAGGGTAGCCTTCGTTAATTTGATGATTATTATGAGATCTCATGGGCTGATTGCCTCTGCAATAGAGTCCAAAGCCACCATGTATTTACATGCAACAGATCGTATGCAGCTATTGCGAGATGAGATGTGACCTCCTGACTCCCTGGAGTTTGTTGAAGATACTAAGACCTTGTGGGGATCATCTGAAATATGGTCACCGGTGATAGTATCTTTCCAAAGCACTCTCATCTAACCCCATTCATTCCCGCTTTCTCCTTCCATCAACAGCTCCTGTCATGCTCCCCTTCCTGGCGCACTCTCCTCCTCTCCCTCCCTCCCTCACTTGTTTCTACCCCAGTGTATTAAAGGCTTTGACGCTCTCAGTAAAAAGCTGATTTATTTTGTGGAGGTATCGATCGCTCTCTGCATTAAAGATTATAATTCATTACCCCGGCCCTTTTAATACATTAAACATTCAAAATAAAAATAAAATAAAATCGAGGTAGGTGAGAGGAGAGCACTCAGACACTGTCCACTCACACATGCACACACGCTCTCCATTTCAATCGCATTTGGACAAACACTAAAACCTTAAAAGAAAGAAAAAATTCAGCCACCATTTTCAGAAGGGTAGAATTATCAGTCATATATAAATGTATTAAAATAATCTTAATATAAATCTATATTCTATTAAAATAACACACACACTCACACACACACACACACACATATATATATATATATGAAGTGACCACAGCTCACAGTCACTGAAGTCCACTTGGTCAACTATTGGTTTGACCTGCTGACCAGCCGGCCTTGTTCATGACCACGACACACGTCAGTGACAATGACAATAGTAAAATAAACATTTTGCGTCTAGTTTTATATATTAGTCAAAGATATATTCTGTAATAATCTAAAAGTTTAACCCATTCCAAATCTGACGAAAAAAACAAGTTGTGCACATATGTGCACGTTTATTTTCAAATATTTTCAATGCTTTGTTTTTTTTTTCGAAGTCCAGTTAACAAAATAAAAATAAATAGGCAATATAAATAAACAAACATAAATAATTTACTTTGCCAAATAATATTTGTTAAATAAATATATATATATATATATATATATAAAATAATTAATAAATCAGATTACATACTTGAGGATTTACACTTGCATTCTGAAACTTATTTTTCTTCTAGTATTTTTATTATTTATTCTAGCAATCTGACATGTGTTTTTGCCTGGTGAAACAGGGCACTTAGTAATTTTGTGAATACTGTTTTAGGCCAAATCCAACATAATGGTGGTGAGCATTGCATGGGCAAGCAAGCACAACTCACATTTTCAGAAAAAAAAAATTCATGTTTTCTTAGCAGAAACTTCCTAAAGAATGTAGGCTATATAAAGTGCATATCATGAAAGCTGGGAAGGTAGTTCAATTACACAAAACAAGGTAAGCCTCAAAACCAGAGGAGAATGCCACGGAAACAATGCAAGAGTGTCAAAATAATTGCGAATGCATGAAAAGATCCATCACTGGTGGTAGTGTATTCAGTGTGGGCAGACTCAGAGCATTGTACAAGATCTATGACAAAATACAAGATCCATGACAAAAATAGAACCAAACAGGATAAAGATACAATGGATTATTTTATAATGGAGCGAATAGGCAATCGTATATTGCCCACAAATGCAATGCCCAGTAATGTCCCACTGTTCCATTATCACGCTAAGCACTCATGCTCCATCTAACATAGTATTTTTTAATAGCAAATGCAACATTTATGGTTTGTACACAGCAACTGACACAATGCCTTTTATTGATATAGCCTAAATCAAAATAGTAGGCTATGATCACTTTGCTCTTTGGTTAACTATTTTTCTAGTGACACTGACAACCTCAAATTAAGGGCTGGTTCACACCTAACGCAGTTACTCGTTTTATTGCTGCCGCTTTTCATTTTTGTTTTACTTAAAATGTGCTTAGAGGAACGTACTTTGCGTATCGCTGATTTTTCAGCGTCGCATACTAGCGCCACGTTTTTAAGAAGTTAAAAGTTTTAAGAATCGTTTCCAATTCTATGAGAATGGGGAAGTTGGAAGTCCACTCCACAGCTGTAACGATAACGACACAGAGGAACGATATCGTAGGAATCACTTTCACAACAATTTTTTTTCTCTGGCCAATAAATGACAAAAACGCTGACAGCCAATCAGCGCTCGATGTTAAAAAGTATTCTAGAGCAGGGGCCACCAAACTTGGTCCTGGAAGGCCGGTGTCCTGCAGAGTTTAGTTCAAACCCTAATCAAACACACCTGAACCAGCTAATCAAGCTCTTACTAGGTATACTTCAAACATTCAGGCAGGTGTGTTGAGATAAGTTGGAGCTAAACTCTGCAGGACACCGGCCCTCCAGGACTGAGTTTGGTGACCCCTGGCCTAGAGCATACAAAACAATGACATGACGGCAACGCACGCTTATAAACAGAGCATTATCGTCCGTTGGTATGGACGCTTATATAGTTATCCTTACAGTTAAAAGTTTTGCTTATAGCTAATAGTTAATTTGGGTGTGAACAGGAATTTAAACTTAAACGCGTCTGGATAGCCTACTGCTTTTTTCTGTTTAGCTGCGCTGTGCGTCTGGCAGAAACAACGCGTTCTGTGTGAAAAGCAATTATTAAGAACATTTCTTTAGGTGAACACTATGGAGATAATAATGCTCAGCACCATATTGCTGCAGAGTAATGTGGTAAACAAACTATAATGTTATTTTAACTGCTCCATGTGCTCTGGGGACTTTTGCAATTGTTAAATATTATATTAGGAATATTAAATTAAATATATCCTACACATTTGTCTGACAGAGATGATATCACCTCTCTCACACAATACAGTAAACATCTTTAATATTTTAGTAGAAACACACACACATACACACACACAGGCTGCAGACGCTCTGCAGGAGATGAAGCTTAACTTCACTGACGCTTCACTAAAAATAATTCCCTCACAATGTGTTATGCAGCCGCAGTGTTTACTGGAGAAGAACAAAAGTAAACGGCGTATTTAATTAAAGGATTCATATATGCACAAAAGAGCTGCCACCTAAAACCACCTTCACTCTGCTCCTCTGAGATGTGAGCAAATTCTTGTACATTTGAAACTTCAGACTATTTTGACAAAACATTTGCCTGTTCTTTGATGAACATTCTCCTCATATGTAACTCTACCGAAAGTCCTGATGCTTCCTTCAAGCCTCCATCACCCCCACCTCCTCTCCTCCAACCGAGTTTATCGTCTACTCCCCTCAACGCTGGTGTTTAGCTCTGACAGGCTTTCAGCTAGTAAATCAGTGAATTGATCTTGAGGGGCAGCAGAGTGTCCTGGGTTCTGCTAAAGATCCATTTTCATTCCACAAGCAGCTCCCCACGCCAGCGTCTCCTCCAGCATCCATAAACATCAGCAACCAACTCCTACTGACCCCATCCGACTCTTTCAACACTCTCGCTCACACTCATTTACCTGCTCACCCGCTCTCTCGATGAGATGAGGTATCTGTTCTCGCAATGCATGATCAAAGAGCAAACAACACTTTTTTTTTTTTTAGCAACTTAGTAGTTTGCTTTCTTCATATATACATAGACTAACAGAGAGGCCCTGGAGCTTGTGGGGGCTGTAGTGACACAATCACACTGCATTTTACACTAGAACTATTCTAGAACTGTTACTCTAGAGCATTTCATCTGCATTTTTTGCTTTTGGTGGGGCAATTAGCTGATGTATTACAAGTATCGAACACATATAATGCCATTGTTAGAGCACATAAGTAAACACATGATTGAACAATAACCTTAAGTCTCATGAGGAGCATAAATAAAAACACCCACCATACTGTTTTTTTTCTTCTAAAAAAGAAATAAATAACTAGCTAAAAAATAAACTAAATGTGGGCTAATAAATGTATGTATGTAGTCTGAATGTAGCATCAATTTGCAATTTCAAAATGTTAAAAAAAAAAACGTGCAGAAAAATATTTTTATATGTAAACACCTGACACAAAGAGTTTCCTGATAACCCAGGAGTTCACTCTCTTAAAAATGCTCTTAATTTTTTTTATTTTGATGGAGCTCGTCCCAAAACAGTATGTGCATTATTTGTGGTAGAGTTTGTCACAGTTTGTAGTCCTAAATATTGGAAGAAAATGAACCTTTATGAGTCATTTTCTAATCCTTATCTAGCAGCTTACAGCAGGAGTTATATGACTGTGTATCATTTATATTGTAGAACAAAATTTAAAAATCTCTTCAAGTAATGCTAACCACAGACCTTACTGTACTCATAAATCAAAACCCGGGATTCTTAAAAACCCTTAAGAAATTCCAGAGGGAACTCATGGTGAATTAGCCTTCCAGTTTGACCTATAAATTGCGTCATAGCTCATTTAAGTAGAACTTCATTATTTGACTTAGCAGGGAACTGTCAAGACCAAAGTTGCTGAACTAAGTATAAAACTTTTGCAATATCTCAAAGCCCAAAATAGCAGCCAAACAAGGACATTTAATTTTAAGAACATGTAAATGTAAAAAAAGAAAAAGTAAATGTTAATGATGAACTACACAGCCAGCGCAGGCCAGAGGGGGGACAAACCGAGCGAGGATAGAGCATGCAGCTTGTTCAAACACATTTATGCAGGATTATTTTAAATAAACTGAACAAAAATGCAACTTCTCATTGTCTGGAAATTACGCATTAGCGTTTACATTTTAATGATCGCCTTTTGTGTTCAATGAGGAAAGAAAAAAAATCCTGTGCGTTTGGAGCGACATGTGAGGGTGGATAAAAAAATGCTAAGCAACTGCAACTTGGTTAGACCAAAATGTAGAGACATACGCTTTTTTTTTTTTACCTTGGAACTTAATCAAAAATAAAAATAATTATTTAGGAAGTCACATTTAAATCCACTTGGCTCAAAAAACACTTCTGGCTGCACCCTCAAGATTAAACCAGATTGAAGGGCTATAAACTGCGACAGAGCACCAGGATGAAATGTAAGGGCTGCGAGTGATAGTGAGCTGCGTTTGACTGGCAGAATCTGGGGTTATGAGTCTGACGATACACAGGGAACGCAGCTGGAGGGAACCAAGAGAGAGAGACACGATAGGATCATCGAAAACGAGCGCACGAGGGCATGGGAAAGAGAGATAAGGCGAGAAAGCAGCAAAAAAGAGAAGAGGAGCTCTCATCTCGCTGTGCTTCAGCTGCTGGCGTATAGGATGCACCCCAGTCAGTGTAATAGTCACTGAAGGGTTACTATTTCAGCAGCAGCCCCACACTGGCTGCGTTCACTGTGCCAATACAGCAAATTAAATAACACTTTACTAAGAGGGCTAGAGAGAGGGACACGGAGCTGGATTGCAAGAAGGAGGGGAAAAAAAGTGCTGATGGAACGGTGATGAAGTCTGGATTTAGGATAATTACTCTGCTGAGCTCTTCCTCCCTCACTGTCTTGCGCTCCCTTTTTTCTCCTCCACTCTCATTATTTGGAGAAGCTTGCCTGATGACAGTATCTGAGCTGCCTGTCGCTTATTAAAAAATGAAAATTGCTTCAGATGAGTTTATTAAACTAATCTCTCCCTCTCTCTCTCTCTCTCTTTCATCTGCCTCCCTCACACTCTCATTTCTTTCACAGATATAGCAGCATGTTGAGATGAAAGAAGACTCATCTTTTTTTTGGAAAGCGCTATGAAAGATGCACGATTCGTACGATACGAGTGGGGAACAAAATTGTCGCAAAACAATTACGAGTTCTTCTCGAGGAATTTGACAAAATCAATTTGCATCAATACTTCAAAATATTTCATCTGTTCTAAATCGAATTGCTGACATAATACAATAAACTTGAAGGCTTACGTTGTAATTAATGAAAGTTGCATTAAGAGCAGCCCCAGCCATTAGTTCAGAGAGAGGAGTTGACTTTAATGAGGGTCTTTTATCATACTGGAAGACAGAAAGTACATTGAAGAAGTACAAATAGTGCACTTTCATTATAGGTTAAGTGTTATAACAATTGACATACTCCTTTTCTTCCTTTGATTGCCTTAATTAAATTTTTTATTCAACTCTGTAAACAATATTCACATATGATATCTTTTATAATTTCAATGCTAATGCAGTGCAAATCATATAACTGCAGAAAATTGTTCCTGGAAGGAGTAATAATAAGAGTAAGCCATAAATAGATTTGAAAGACACAGAATTTGAGACATAAATGGTCATGCACACACATTATATTTGAAGCAATAATTTTTCTGTTTCACCTAAAAATGTCACACATTCATTCTTCTGTCGAATATATTTTGAAGAATGTTGGGGTTCAAATAGAGATGGACCCCACTCACTTCCACTGTACAGACAAAACAAATAATAATAAAATAAAAATAAGAAAAGCAGAAAAAAGAAATGCTATCTATGTGTAATTTTTGGGTGAACTACCACTTGTAAGCCCGCATTGTTATTAATATTAACACAAATCCAATAGCAATATGACTTCCAGCGGGAAGCTAATAGCAATCATTGAATTTCATGGAGCACTGGTTTGGTGATATGAATAAATCAGGTAGTGTCAGGCAGCTGTTGTTGATGTTGTTTGTAGGGGCTGCATCAGGTAAAAGCGAGACAGTGATGTGACGGAAAAGCAGATTGTGTGGCGTTTCCACAGCAACTATGCCATCCTCTCATAATTTGCTCTTTGGCGGTGAACCTGGAGGTGAAAAAACAGGTCTAATAGAGCACAGCAAACACACATACAGTAACAGACATTTGCATGAACACTAATGTTTGGAGTTCGGCTTCTGTGTGAGATCTCAATAACATCATGTCATAACTGTGATTATTAGAACAAGGATCGTTCATGCAACATTCATGTAACAGTTCATGTTACATTTAAAAAAAGGTGCAAATAATAGCACCAGTCAATATGGTTGGGGGTGTTTAATATTTAGTGATATGAAATACCAAATTAGTCAGTCTGCTGGTTTTTAATTAATTTATTTTAGCAAGGTAAACACTGCTTCCATTAAAAACACTAATGTAGTCAGTGTTGGTTTGTTATCAGTGCAAGCTACAGACGTACAGCTCATTGCACTAGTTTGTACCCTGTGTCCCAGAACACAGAAAAAACAAACACTAATACATTGACGTCACAGTTAGGACTACCAATTACTTGTCTTCTCACTGCGGGAGGGATAGATGGAAGACTTTGAGGAGAAAAATACTTAAATTATTTAGATTTTTGAAATGTACATACTGATAAAGTGCACAACTACTGAGTACAGTTTGTTTAGAAAGCATAAATGATCAAGGGTGGTTATGAATTTTAAACAATTATAAATGTCTGCTATCGCGTAAGGAAATCAAATCAGTGTTAAAACACAAAAGGTAATGAATAATGGTTGGAAGACTTCATTTAAAGTATAAGGGTGTGTGTGTGAGAGAGGGATTTGTGGTCTAGGTAAACCCTACGTTGGATAGTAAAAGGATAGTAAAACAAGATTTTTGACCTTGTGGGGACAATTTTTGGTCCCCATGAGGAAAACAGCTTTTAAATCATACTAAATTATGTGCCTTTTGTTTGTTTGTTTGAAAAGTAAAAATGCAGAAAGTTTTCTGTGAGGGTTAGTTTTAGGGGATAGAGTATACAGTCTGTACAGTGTAAAAGTCTATGGAAAGTCCCAATAAAACATGAAAACGCAACAAGCGTGTGTATGTGTTTGTGTGTGCGTGTGTGTGATGACAGACCTCGTGGGAAGTATGCAGGCAACATCGTTTCATAGAGCTCTTTGTCAGACTTCAGAAACACACAGAAGATGACCCGGTCCAGCTGACAGCAGATTAAAACAGAAAAAGAGACAAGAAATAAAAAATAAATGACCATAGAGAATCTCACATTCAAGCTCTGATTTTGCTGCTGCACAGCAGAAACCGACAATACTTCATAGACACAACTGAGAAGAATGTACCTGTAATAATATATCACAAACTTCATTCAAATGAAACAAATGTGCCCCTTCATCCTTGCTATACTCTCTAAAGCTATAGCAGAAATTTGCTTAAATTCTTGTGAATATAGTCAAATGAAATAAAAGCGATTACGAAAGTAAATAATGTTAAAAAAAACTGCACATCTTCTAGAACTCCTTTATAAGTTCATTTCTGTCAAAGTGTTTGTGTTTGTGAGATTATTTTCTGTGGCATGAATTGAACTTCAAATATTCCATTTAACTGAAGAAAAAGGTTCATTTATCCAATTCACTGATTTCTGACTTGTAGCCTTCTCAGTCTTGTGTGAAGAGAGGGTCTTCTGAAAAAGACCACTTGGGTGCAATCGCTTAGCATATTCCAATTTCTTGTCTTTCTAGGCGGAGAGGCGCAGTGCCAGTGACCTAACTGTCCTTGACAGAACACCAGCACCAGTCCCAAATGCTTCATGGCAAGCAACAACATAAAGAATACATCGAGATCCGTGCCAGCGTCCTAGAACCTCCATCTCCATGACAACAGTGGTGAGGGCAGGTGGGCTGTTCCTGCTTCTAATCATGTTCCTGTAACACATCACTGCATCCAGCTAGCACTCCTACTCTGCCACTGAAATCTCTCTCACTCTCATTTTTCTCTCTTTGGTCTCTATAGATTGTCTTTTTTCATTCCCTTTTGCCTCTCTGGCTCACTCATCCTGTGTCGCTTTGTCTGTCTGATTCAGATTCAAAATGAAGCTTTACATTGCCAAAGCATTTGTAATGTAATGCACTACAGAAATGAGGAGGTCAAATTTTCGGTTTGGTTTCTGGGTTAAAAGCATATGGCAAACTATTTACCATACACTATCAATAAGAAAATAATACTATAATATTTAGCTTGTTTATATTAACATACTATATTAACATTAACATAGAGAATGTTACACTAAATGATATCAAAGTCAATTTTATATGTTTTTTTTTTAAGTTTCAGATGCATAAAATGCATATTTTGTGCAGTTTGTTATTATTAATAGTTGCCTTCTTTCCAAACCAAATCAACAAATCCTCAGTAAACACTGCAGGTGCCATGAAGATTACATGGAGGTGCCAATTTAATTTAACTAAGTGTTTACTAAAAAATGTCTCGCATATCTTCATCATCATTTCAAGTTCATTTTGATCCAGACATGAGTGGTTTTGTCCAAGTGGGTGAGTTGTTCACTCTGTAATTAATTAGTCAGTCCATTTCCACTAGCCTGACTCATTCAGGTCGATTTACAGACTGGCTGCGATCATGATAGGTGGGCGTTATCTAATTGACAGGGTAATCAGCCAATCACATCAACGTGAAGGTACCGCCTTCTTTTATGTGACCTTTTGCTGTTAGTTTTTCATTACCTCTCACATTCACTCTTAAAAAAACATGGCCTTAGATGTACTTAGACATATTTCGTAAGATTTTTTTAAGTGCTGTTGATTATTTTCTCATCCAAATATCTCATCTCAAAGAAAATGCAATACACAATATAACACATTTTTAAAATAATAAAAGTAGAATAAATAGAATAAACTGAATATATAATAAAATATATAATCATAAAAAGTAAAAAAAAAAAAATACAAAACTAGTACTTTCGCTCTTCCATTCTGTACAATTTTTCTGGATGCATATGGAAAGTGGTAGGTTTAGCAAGCAGCAAAGTGCTGGTTAATTAGTGTGCCGTAATTAGGGTGTCTGTCATTTTGTATGTCTGTAGCGTAAAAGAAGGCAAGAGCAACTAAGCACGCAGCGCAGAGTGAGATGAAAGCTCAGGACAGGAAAGACAGATCAGTGAGAGATGACAGAAGGGAAAAAAAGACACATATGTGACCAGGGAAGAGAGAGAGAGAGAGAGAGAGAGAGAGAGACTGCAGTATGGGATGTGCAGAAGTTTTGTCAAAGACATCCTCATGGCTCATTTCCTGTTAAATTTACTCTGGACTCACATTAAGTCACAAGGGCCAGAGATTGTGTCAATATGTTTGTGGATTTGTTGTATTTGTGCTGTTCTGCAAAGCCTATTCAAGCTCCGTTAGGAACCAATTAAAACTGTGAGGTTATATTTGTGTGTGTGTGCATGCTGACTCAGAAAAGTAACTCCCTACGCAGCCACCATCTGTTTGCCACGGTGTGTTCCTCGTCGAACAATAACAACAATGGCAAGAAAAGAACACCAATAGGGAAATGACACACACACCTTCTCGTGGTTTTGCTCCAGGTATTCTCTCACTGTTCTCAGGGCAACTTCGACTGCTTGATCAGGTGGATATCCTGCACCACACACATCGTCCAACCCATGAACACAATACACATCAGATTTATACTAGGACTTTCAATCGATTAACGTTTAAATTACGTTTATTAAAAAGGGCTTAAATTACAATGCGCTGATTGACTAAACAAAACAATCACAATTATTGCACCCAAATAAAGATATTTCAAAGACATTATTGTGGCAGATGAAAGCACTGAATAAACATTTACAAAAGGTTAAAATATTGTCTTTTTATATATATTTTAAATGTTCTTTAAATCTATGCACATGCAGACTTTGGTCATCGCAGCATTCTCATGCTATATAAATTTTGTTAGTGTTTTTTTTTAAAATAATTAATCTAAAAATAAACCATTGATGCATTAAACTGACAGCCCCCAAAACACAAAGTAAATGAAAACAACCTTGATATTATTATAGATATACACATTACTTTGATTGTAATAATGTAATTTGTATGATTAACCAAGAGGCGTCAGACATCAACATGTTCACACCTTGTCAGCACTCACAATTCTGCCGATGCACGACACCATATTTTCTGTTTAAAGACTTGAAAATTAATCACTGATGGTGGTTGTTTTCGAACTGAAGCTGTTTGCCGGGTTCATTTTTGAGTTTAATCTTGACACGTATCGCTAAGAAGGAGGATTATAATCACAGTGACATGCTCTCGCACCTAATCTGACCGTCTAATCCCACCCTTAATCTGAAAATCCCTCATACTACTGCAAGTGATATCTACTCCCAGAATTCCTAAAATGAGGTTCCTACTACATAAACAACCACAAATAAGAACTCGTGCATGAGCACGGAGGTCACGGCATAGCCGAGGTTCATAACCGTACCATTGATTAGGTTAGATAGAATGTCATAAACACAGGGAATGAAGTACCATTGATGTAAACTCATAAATGCGGTTAATGAATGATCATAGGTTTTAATAATAAATGAGCCCATTGAAAACTCTAAATCAACCAACCTGTTATCAATTACACACAGTCATGTATAGACTATGAGTACAAAGGACATATAAATATAAATAATTGATGTAAGACAAAGCAATTAAAGATGAAAAGTAAACATCGATTGAGAAAAAAAAAAACGCTGTAATTTGCACCCACCGTACACTCCAGTAGAGATGCAGGGAATAGCCTAGACATCAACATAAAAGACATAAAAAGAAATACAGATTTCAGTGTTATGTAATTAAAAGTGTGAAAAATAGTTTTATTGTCTATGTATGAACCACTAAAAGCTTCTTTAAATAAATGTTTTGTATTATAATAAAATAAATTAAGGTTTACAAAGCACTTATTGTTGCACCTATTCAAAACAACAGCTTTTACAGGGGAAGGTGATTGAAAGTTGATTAATTACAACCCATTAAAGATACAATCCATTATTAATGACAACGAGTCACTTGTGCCCCAGAATTAAGGACCTTTAAAACAAAAGCTTTACTTTAAAACAAATGGGCCGAGTCACAGACATTTGTTGGTGTTTTAAAAGCATTTGCTGCGAAGGTACCACTTTGTGTCTTGCAAACCCCAGCACGTATGGATAGCACTTTGAAATCAAATAAGGGAATGAAATTTCTGTCATTTACTCTCCTCCATGTTCTTCCAAACCTTTCTTCTGTGGAACACAAAAGGAGCTACATTGCTGAAAGGCCTGGCTGCCACTTTTCTATACGATGAAAGTGAATGGGGATGGAGGATGTTGAGCATAAAAATAACCAAATAAGACTGTTGCATTTGCTTCATTCTGTTCAAAAGCTATCAAAGAACTTGTAATGATACTTTTAAGTTCACATTTGAGCTCAATTTTCACCTGCCTCCATGCCGTTATAATATATGGAAAAGCAGCCAGAACATTTACCACAACAACAACTTTTGTGTTTCATGGAAAAATGATACTGGGTTGAAATGACCAGTTTTGTTTTTGTTAATTAAACTTTGGTCATTGAAATGAAGATGAAATAAAATACAAGTATTAGAAAAATTAAACGAAAATCAGAAATGTTGGCTTGGCAAACCAACTGAAATAAGTTGAAGTACTAAAATGAATAAAACTAGAACTGTAATAAAATGTAATCAAATATACATAGCAATACAAAGATTAATCAAAATGACAAAAGCACATAACAAAATGATTAAAACTTAAAATACTAATAAACACAATAAAAGTATATAAATAAAACAAAAATATCACAGGAAATGACATGAGGATGTGTAAATTATGAGCTATCTGTTTTGTTTTGTTTTTTAAGGTGAACTATTCCTAATAACACAACACTTGGCTAAAGTTATTTTTTCACAGTGAACACCAGTTACATAAAGATAAATAGGAAGTCCCCATAAGACGTTATGATGCTGCAGCCCTCACTTGCTCCTTCCTAAGAACCTTAACAATAGCTGTGCCTGTGTGTATTTTTATCCTTGCTGGTGCACTGTGTTAAAATCTTTTATACATACAGTAATCTGTCTTCAATAAATCAATCTCTGAAAGAAATAAAGCTGAAACGGCTCTCAACTGTTTTAGTAGATTCATATAAAAATTGTTAGGGCACTAGTGGAGTGCGAGTTATGTGCTGTGTTATGACTGGATTGCTGGCTTTTTGATTCTCATACCGTGACGCAGCTGTGAGATGTGAGTGATAGGGGTGAGAGTTTAACATGTTAACTGTATGTACCTGAGTTTATGTGCAACCAGTGTGTAAGTTTCGAGATTGCGGTGGGCCGTTAAAATTGCATACAAGTAGCTACTGTATATCGCAGCCAAGACATCAAGTCTGAATCTATTATGAGTGTGTGTGTGTTGAGACCCTCACCACGGTCCGCAGGTGGTTCTTAGTTGCTGTGTGCAGACAGGTATAATAACAGCTTCTCAGTGCTTGTTCCTCTCTCTCCCCCACTGAATCATGGACTATTGGCCCCACGGTGTGAATAACATCTGTGAAAGAGACAAAGCCAAAGAAAGACAGAAATCATACAAAAATATCAGAAAAATATGTGAATGTGTTTCATAACTTCAACTTCCTGTCTGCATCCCTCCCTTTTATCTATCCATGTTTCTAAAACATACATTTGTTCATGATATCGTTCAAAGGTTTGGGTCTGTACGATTTAAAAAAAAATAAATTAATACTTTCATTTAGCAATTATTCATTAAATTGATCAAAAGTGACAGTAAATGCATTTATAATGCCATCACAGGAAAAAAGTTAAAGGGAAAACGTTATTTTAAATTGTAATAATATTTCACATGTTACTGTTTTACTGTATTTTTGATAAAATAAAGCCCTAGGAGAGACTTCTTAAAAAAAATTAAAATAAAATCCAATCCCAAACTTTTGAACAGTAGTTAAAATATATTTAATTATAACTTACAGTAACTGAAATGGACAAGAGCAAATGTACTTTGTTTAGTCTGCATTTTGTGCAGTTAGATTGTTATATTGAGACTGATTCATCTAAATAAATGGTCAGATTTCCATTTTTGTCATTTAAATTAATTGTAATTCTTTTTTTAAATCATTAGTTAAAAAAAGATGAAAACCCTTATTAAGACATTTAAAAAAAAATTTTTTAATATAAATTATAAACTTTATATAAATTATATAAACTAAATAAATTAATTTATTTAGTTTATTTAAATTAAAAGATTGTAATCTGACCATATTCTGGAATTATAGTAAACAAAAATGGATTCATTTAATTTGGACTTATTTTATTTAAATTTAGAATTTAGGTCTTCTAAAAGCTAAAAAAAGAAAAAAAGTTTTTTTCAAACATGTCAAAGCACGATAAACGACCCAGTTTACCCTCAATAGCAAAAATGTTCCATTTAGTAGTGGTGTTGGTATATCAATTTCAGTGATCTTGGCTTTGACAGAACTTGGCCTTTGTATTACAGTGTGACCTACTTACAGAAATAACAGATTGCTATTGGAAGGGTCTTTTGGCTTGTTTCTTCTGATGAGGTATGGTAATATATAATGATATATTACTCCACAATATCGAAATATCTCTTCGCAGTAACTGCTGTACTGATAGATGCTGTCAACAACTGAGGTGATGTGCATTGGGAGTGTTTAATCTTTTACCACGGTAACCACAGTTTCTGGCACAATACCATAGTGACTGCAATTATTAAAAATAAATATAAGAGTTCATATGGAATCAGCTTCAAACTGTGTAATTGATTTCACAATCTTTTTACTGGCATGTTACCACTGTTTACTGTAATAACAGTAGCAATGGCAGACACTAATAAATGTTGGCAGATTCTATGGTTTCCATGGTACATGTTAATAAGAGTAACAAGAAACAGCTCAAAGCATCAAATTAGAGATTTTATTCTAGTTCAAAAAGGAAGTTATCGATTTGATGCATTCCAAAGTAGAAATTTTTACTTTTAATCTAAAATGTAAGCGTTTAATTGAAATGCCGTTTTCTAAGTCAAAGAATATGACTGTTATTTAAATAATTATAAAATTATGTCTAGACTGCAATTGTTTTACACATAAATGCTACCAAATTAATAAAATAATAATACAGTACATACATTACAAGCTTTAGTAGGCTTTCTGTATAGGAGAAAGCTGAAGAACCCCTAATGTGTCACACAAACTTGTTTATTCATTGTGTCTAGACTTTTGATTAGCTCTCCTCTTATTCACTTACACTAACTGCACTTTCAGTTTGTTGTTCCCATCTCTGCCATCTGTCTGTTTCTCAATTACTAAAGCCCCACTTGTCTCGATCCTGCACCCTCTCATCTCAATTTCCTGTTTCCTCCTCCCATTGACACTCAGCTCAACCGCAGACATCATGTCCATTTCCCTTGTCCTCCTTTTCTGTCCAAAACATTCATCCATCTGTCCTCTCAATGTCTCGTGTCCTTGTGTGTCACATCTGTGGCATCTCCTCAATCTCTCCCCTTTGCCCCGCTTGTCCTTTGGACATCCAGCAGCCCACCATCAGTTACACTCCCACTCCTCTTTCGCTCATCCATCCACCCCCCGCATCCCTCCCCGACACCTCTCTGCGCTGCGTGCTGTCCGGCTGCGTTTATTTACCGCTGCACTCTGCAGTGTTTACAGCATCGATCCACCTCTGTTTGTTTAGTCCAGCAGCACCATCATACATCAAGTTGGGCAGAGACATAACTCACACAGAAACACACACATACATAAACACACCCCGACTTGCAGACACTCGCATATGAAGTGCAAAAGGAAACAATGGATAGGAAAGGAAAAAACAACAGAGAACAGTGGGCATATGTTTGACTGGAAGTACAGTATCACAAAGTGTTGTCATGTTTGTGGCACAGCATGATCTGCTGAAGCGGGTGTAGAAGGAAGAGAGACAGGATGACAATCACTGCAGACACAGGTGCAGCTGGAGGTGAAAGCAAACTACGAAAAACTGCCGGGAGGTTTAGATATCGCACTGCTCAACTCTTCCTCTGTCGCTCCTGTTTGCTCTCTAAAACAAACACACACAAGCACTCTTACAACAGAGCGTGTGTGGGGAAGAAAGTTAAGAGTTCAGAGTTACAGTGTAGCACAATGTAGATTCAGAACCTTGTAGTTAAACAGTATTTACTGAAATGTATAATTTAAGCTGTAAATTGGATGAGTTACCTTTCATACTTGTTGTAAAGTATACCCAAATAATATCACCTACAACAAGTACTGTGTCTGTGTACTTATGCATGTCAGGGTTTCAACACAAAATTAAAAATAAAGAAATTACATATTTATACATGTATATTTATATATTTTTTAATTTAACATTTGTGTTGAAACCTGACATACAGATAAAGAGACACTTGTATTTTGTATATAAATTATGAAACTATATATAATTTATTTAGCAACAAGTGATTTGGTGTATTTAAATTGGTTAATAATAATAATACATAGCTGTATCTAAAATTAATAAGGGCCAATAAAATATTAAAACAAACCAAATTTGTTTATTTATTAATTTATTAAAAAAATACATATTTAAATAAATAAATAAACATATAAGCTACATTTTTATAGATTACTGTATTAGTATTTTATTAGCCCCTTATTCATTTTAGATACATATATTTATTTATTTATATATTTACATTTCAAATTTATTTCAAGATTATTTATGTATCGTATTTCAATACTTTTTGTGGTTTTGTACTTTAATATATGCTGGGTCACAGCATCAGTGTGCATGTGGTCGTACAGACTGTCTTCTAAAGCCTGATCCTGAGAAAACACACTGTTCTTTCTGCCCACGCAGCTCCCATACTACACACCAAAACCTGACAACACCCATAACGTATCGATGAATCTACTCCAAACTTGCTATTATCAAGCTCTAAATCACTCCTCTGTTTGTTCCCCCCTCCTTCCCTCCTTCCTCCTGCCTGCTCGCCTTTCTCTTTCCTCCTCTCCCTCCCTCTCAGTGAAAGGTTGTCTGTCTTTCCGCTACCAAGTCTCACTGTTCACTCATCCAGACCAAACCCAAGCCTCCCGTCTCGTGCACAAAGGGAGGCCCTGGACTCTTCCACCAAACCCCCTGGAGAAGAAAAAGTCACCGTGCACAACTATATCCCCATTCTGCAGCAGGGGAGCAGGTGCGTCGATTTAAAAAAGGCAGCCAGCTAAGATGGACTGCTTATCATCTGAAAGGTCTGAAGGTGTTTGACTCACTTTTTGTGTTTCTCTCCTTTTTCTCAAATTCAAATCTGCTTGACAGTTGAGTTACAATGTACCAGCAGTCCCCAGCCGATCAAGCATGACGGCCCGCACAATAGTTCGCTCTCCTTTCACATTTGCTTTCATCCGATCCGTTATGACAAGAAAATGCTGTGATTTTGAGAAAGCTGCGGTCCAAAATTCATTCGAAATAACAGAAATAACAGTATTTCATTGAATTGTTTAATAAATATAATTAAGTAATTGAACCTTGTTATTCATCCAGTCTATGAGCAAATGATGGATAGGTGGAGAGAGAGAGAGAGAGAGAGAGAGAGAGAGAGAGAGAGAAAGGGATTAGTTAAATAACAGGAGAGAAGGGTGGGTGTTCGATTGGCCTGTGTGGATTTTAATTAGGGTTAATTGGCCACAGAGGGAAATGAAGGCTCAGGAAGAATATGTGTATGTGTGTGTATTGATAAATATGCTTCTCTCTTCTCTTTCTCCCCCCTAGCAATGGTTGTTTTGTATGGTTGCGTCCCTAGTCAAGGCTGTATTGGTACACAGGTGGACTTAGGGACTAACAGGAGCTGCACATTCTGCCTTTCATACACCAATGAGATCCACTGGGTTTCTAGTTCACCCCCTCAACCTGGGCAGTGCATGTATTATTACTATACATCTGTTTTCCTATAAGACACAAACTATCACTCACAACATGTGCAAACTGCAGCTCAGGCAGTCAAAACATGACAATACTCTATACAAACACTCAAATCTCAGATTTTATTTAGGGGCTTTTGACTGTAGTTAGAAATGCTTTCCAATACTATCACGCATACTTTGGGTTCAAACTGAAGTATATAATTTCTGTGCCACCGAACGGAACAGCAAAAACAAACCTTGTTTTCAAAAAAAGTTTCCAAATACGCCCACATCAATCGTTGATTGAATAATATGATAGCCCCGCCCCCAACTCACACCACTGGTTGAGTGAGTGTTGTTGTGTAGAACAGCAATAGGGGAGTTTTCATAGCACCACAGAAACATAATATTTACAGTATTGAACAGCATAAGATATACTTATAATTGTCTCTGAATATTAAGCTGGGATAGAAGAAAGTATTTAAATGCTTAAAAGTTACATAATTCAGCTTTAAGGATTTTTTAAAAATTAACTTAAAAATTAAATTTTTTTTTGAATGAAACCTGAAGTTTCCCTTCATTGAAAGTCCAGGTAACAAAAAATTAGATCCAAGATCAAGGCATTTTAAAATGAATCCATGTGAATCTGACAGTTTTATTGAAGTCTTGTAAAAGAGATATGGACACTTTATATGATGAACAGATTTAATTTAGGCTTTAATTTTTTAGTTTATGGATCTGGAACAACATGAGGGTGAGTAAATGATGACAGAATTTTAATTTTGGGGTGAACTATCCCTTTAAACTCTTCTTGCAACGGATATGATTGACATCTCAAATCTTTCAACATGTTGAAGAGAGGTTTGCTATTACTTTTCCAAATGACCATTGTGTTCATAATCTGGTAGATGACATAATGGATGAAAAAATACCAAAGATTTCCACTGAGGGAGTGACCTGAGCCATATTTAAAATCCAGATATGACACTTGGGGATCGGCTGAACACCCAAGCATTTGTAGCAGCCAGTTTTGCATATACAAATGTAAGAAAGAAAATGTAAAAATCTAGTGAGAGAGAAAGGGAATGAATTCTAACCCACATCTTCATGATGCTCTACCTATGAAAATAAGTAGAAAACCAGAAAATTGTAATTTTTAAATGTTACATTTTCACAGTTCACAAATCAGAAATACCTGTTCATACATAACTTATAATTAGATCAGTCATTATAAAAGCAGTGTGCGGTGGACACAGTCAGACACAAACACTAATTCCAGTTTTGCAATTACTGCTGATATTTACTGTTCTACTTCCCACGAATTAGACAAGGAAATTACTGCTAAGTGTGCGAATAAATTAAAGTGTGCTTGCTTCTGTAAACACTGTCTGACTACATAATTACTGAATACTCTCTGGAAGAGTGAAAGAGAGGGAGGGAGATGGAAGGGGGGAGGGAGGGAGAATGATAGGCAAAAAGGTTTGTGTTGATGGTTTATTCATTTATTCATATGGCAGCGTGCAACATGTACGCGACCGTTTGACATTTCGCTAGAGAGGTTGCACAACACCTGCTTACAATCCTAAAACAGGAAATGAAAAACCTTGCAAAAAATGTACTTTATGACATTTATGAAGTGTAATTTAGTTTCTACAAAAGTCTGACGCTGACTTTGAAGCGATCAAGCGTAAACACAAGCAAGGTTTGCTCTTCGCCTTATCCATCCAAGCTGCGTACTGAAAAAGATGCCCAGGTTTAATTCTACGAAATGATTCTGAATTCATCATCCTACATTACAGAGTTCAAAACATTTGATGTTTATATGCCATTTGCATGATGATTGGTGTGTTGAGTGACTCACGTTTTGCAGGTAGACCGTAGGCTCCGGTGATCTTGGCCTCCCCCGTTTCACAGCCGTTCAGAGTGCCACATTCCTTCCTTAACAGAGGACCAGCCCCACGTCAGACACAAACACTAATTCCAGTTTTGCAATTACTGCTGATATTTACTGTTCTACTTCCCACAGTTTAGTACAGTACAAAGAGAGAGATGAGAAAGAAAAACATAAACTTGGAGAGAAAAATCAACTAAAGATTAAGTAAATCTTAACAAAGAGAAATTTTTATACATTAGATACTATATATGTGTGTGTGTGTGTGTATTTATGAAGTAAATAATTGAATTATTATTATTGTAAAAATACAGAAAGTTTTCTGTTAGGTTTAGGTTATGATTATATACATTTCAGAATTACAGAATATATATAGCCAAATATCCAAATATTTTTCCATTGCAGTTTACCAACATGCACGATATATATTTCTAAACCTGGATAAATATGCTTTAACACTGCATAGCTCTTCCTAAAAATATTGCATGACAACAATTATGCAGTTCACTATATTAAGGTGGGGGCGACACAGTTTACCCAGAGACACATCTTACCCCACTCTCCCCTGGAGAAACACTGTCAATTAACTCTAAAAATTAAATGTTTGCACTGTCGTCCCAAACCCATAAGACAAGTTACAATATTTTTGAATGAATGAAACCTTATGTTTCCCTTCATTGAAAGTCCAGATAACCAAAATTAGATCCAAGATCAAGGCATAGTAAAATTTATCTCCACTAGCAACCCTCTACATTGCGAGTAAATCACTCGCATATGCGACTAAATCTTACTCTGGGCGACTAAATAACGTCTAACATTAAAAAAAATTTTTTTTAATTTTTTTTTACAAACCCAACCCCCATTTATCATTTGAGGACACAAAAAAAATCTGATTTCTCATAGCACTGAGGGCAGCAATTTGAGGACCATAACAGTTTTACTCAAGGGTTTTCAGCACCCTGGCACTTTTGCTGATATGTGCTCAGAATCCACAGGAGCGAGAGATAGAGTGATAAAAAGATAGAAAGATAGGGAATATATACCGAGAAATACCATAGAGATAGTGAAGTGGAGAGAAAGATGAGGAAAAAACTGAGAGAGACGGAGGGACAGATGGAGGGAAGTTGTACTCAGGGCTTTGGAGCGGCGGAAAGAAGGATGAGAGGAAGGAATAAGGCAAAAGATGCAAATGTGGTGACGAGGTATGCCTGTTGGGAATAGTTTGCCTTCCTGTGTAATTGCAACACGCGTGCACACACACTTTTTATATTACACAGACATCTTGTTAGCAGGTGCTAATTGGCTTCTTGCTTACCTGATAGGGGGTTTGTGACACTGAACAAAAAACATATAATATTTTCCTATACTGCATACACAGCTTTTTTTTCAGTCCTCATTTACAAGTGCTCTTCACATGCAACCCCATGCAACATCTAACCACATGCACGCAAACATGCATGCATCTGCAGTGCACACACATTTTCTGCATACAAAAGCATTCGTTAGCAGTTCAATTTCCCATCAAATCAGTTTGGTTGGACTGAGCGGCACTAACAAGTGTTATTGAAACACACCCTTTTATTGGCTGAGCTGGTCACCATGGCAGCCATTAGTAAGAGCATTTGATTGGATCTGGCACATCTGCTTGCCCGTGTCACAAATCCCTTGACACCAAAGCACTATCTCTCTCTAAACACTTGCCCGGCGCTCTGGTTTTCAACCAGAATACCAACATTCCACTCAGTGCCAAGAACACACACATTCTCAGTCAAAAAATAAAACAATCAATTAATACTTATCCATGGGTGGCTTTCCAGATTGTTAGAAACAGGGCAAAGAAATCTCACAAACAGACTTGAAGGAGTTTTAAAAAAAAGGAACCATATGCCAAAATGCAACATTACACCACAAACGCAACAAAACCCCCAAAGAGACTCTAATGTCACTGTGTCCTTTCGTACAATCTGGAGCTCTCTCAGCTCTGAGTATCAGGACTGATGTCTCCCACTGTAATGAACAGAAAATTTTGATCGCCTATAGTTATGTGTGCCATTTCCAAGTATGATCCATTTGACCGTGAACGTAGAAAATCCAGCATGAATTATTTCCATCACTCACAGCCTCTCTTTTTCCTTCCTTATGCACTTTCTTTTACCGTGCTTCTTCCTTTCAGTTCCTGTCTCGTACACAGCAAATAAGACTTGTTTTTAGAAAATATTAAATAAAAAATTCCAACCCCATTGGAAAATATTTATGCTTAAAGACAATGCAGTAAGAAAAATAACAGACTTATTCTCCTAAACAACCTTTATTATACACATTATCCTATTATATTATATTATATTATTATATTATTTAATAATTTAATCACGCTTTTCAAGTGATTAAAGAATATATCTTGAATGAGGCTTAGTTTACTAATGTCACTGGCAAATAGTTTTGTTCTTCTTGTTTTAAGCATAAATCTAACAAAATGTAGTGAGGTTTATGCTCTAAAACAATTCACCAGTGAGGTAATAAAAATAAACTTAATTTAAGATATATTCTCTGAAAACAAGTCTTGTCATATTGTTCCAAGTAAATTTTGTTTTAAGGATGTTTAGATATTATACCTGAAAAAGAAAAGACTAAAATACTTAGTTCAGCCAAAAAATGACAATTCTGTCATTAATTATGTCATTTAATTAATTAATGTCATTAATTACTCACCCTCATGTCATTCCAAACCCCTAAGACCTTAATTTGTGTTCCAGCAGAAAAAAACAAAGGTCTTACAGGTTTGGAACGACATGAGGGTAAGTAATTAATGACAGAATTTTCATTTTTGGGTGAACTATCACTTTAGTAAATTGGTTTTTGCAGTGCATCAAAAATGCTGACTGAGCATGGATGGTGCTAGAGTCTTTAAAACAGTATCCGAAACAAACTATATACCACTATACGACACATCCTAACTCATCCATCTTTTCTTTATTCTCTCTTCTGTTGTTTTAAACACATCCTCTTTTTTTTGCCCTCTCAGCTTTAGTGCTTTTCCTGCTTTAAACACCAACAGGCAGTGACTAACCCCTCATCTCTCTCTCTGCATGCAATGCTCTGAGGCTGTGTCCTCCCTGATGTATAGTTTGTCCCTGCCTAATTATCACCCAGGTTTGCCTTAACAAACCTCAGGAGTAGAGCCAACAAAAAGAGAGGGAGGGAGTGCGAGTGCAAGGAAACCAATGTGTTTGCATACTGGTGACAGAAATAGAGAGGAAAGAGGTGATGGTGTAGGGCAGAGAGACAGAAGGATGGGTGAGGAGCAAAACAGAGAGAGGTGAAAGGGAGATGGAAGACATGCAGAGGCACGAACTGACAATGAGGTTTAAAACAAGAGAGGTGAAGGTCAAGCCTAAATCAATCGCATTTGCCATTTGTGTTTGAGAAACTGCATAAAAAACCCAGGTCAATATACAGCAGTGCGCACTTCTGAATTTGTGTTTGTGTGTGCGAGATGTGGTTCTGATGAGTAGGATTCTCAAGTGCAGATTCATCACTGGTATTGATTAGCTAACGCGCAGGCACTTAACACGGGCAGAGAGCAAGAGCGGCACACGCTTACAATCGACATGCACATGCATACGCGCAAATACTGAGTCAACAGTTGGACATTTCTGTTCATTTGCATAGCACTCTACTATCGTAAATTACATACATTAGATCTCGGAATGCACTTTCAAAATGCACACACACCTCTCAAACAGATAGGGTATGTACACTATCGTTTCTGTTCAAAAGTCTAGGGTGGGTAATATTTTTTTATGTTTTCAAAAGAAGTATCTTATGCTCACAACAGCTGAATTTAACTGATCAAAATACAATAAAAACAGTATAAAGTAATATATAGAATATATTTAAAAAAAAGTAATTTATTGCTATGATGGCAAAGCTGAATTTTCAGCAGCTATTTCTCCAGTCTTCAGTGACACATGATCCATCAGAAATCATTCTAATATGCTGATTTGCTACTCAGTAAACATATATTATTATTAATGTTGAAAACAGTTGTGCAGCTTAATATTTTTTGTGGAAACTGTCATATATTCTTTGATTAACAGTAAGTTCAAAATGAACAGCATTTATATTGAAATCTTATAATATGATAAAAGTATTTACTGTCACCTTGTGATCAATTTAATGCATCCATTCTGAATAAATCAATTGATTTCTTAAAAAAAAACTTTTGAATGGTAATGTACATTAGATTTAACATAACACATTTCAAGTGTGTAATAAGTTTTAAAATGTGAAAGCACAAAATTAGATATGTACAATTATCATAGCTATTGACGGTGTTCACATTTGTAAAACAATGCTCATTAATAGTGTCACACATGACAACTAGTCTGTTTGTTGTGTGAAATATTGCAGTTTACTTTTAAATGGTTCATAATTTAAGTAATTTACAAGAATGTTTACTTTGTGATAATGACTGTACATTATCTTGCTACCAAATAAATTTAATGTTCATTTATCACATATTACCCTATTTTATTTATGTGAAAAGAAAAAGAGACTGCACAAAATGCCGTAACTTGCCAGTTAGGAACAAGCATTCCAGAGAAGTGTGTTTTATTTTTGAATGCTGTCCTGAAGGAATAGTTCACTTTTACTTGCCCCCATGTCTTTCCAAACATGTATGACTTTCTTCTGTGGAACACAAAGGAAGATATTCTGAAGAGAATAAGGTTTGATTTGCATTGTATCAGATGGGGGGGGGGAACGATATTAGTTTGGAATGATATTAGGGCGAGTAAGTGATGAGAGAATTTTGAGTCTTGTGTGAACTATCTCTTTAATACTGTCAAGATGGTTTAGCAGCTAGTCTGGTGGAAAAGGGTGTGCTGATATGAGATAGCTACTGTTGCAATTTCAGGTTAGAGGTAGTTTCACACTGTGCACAGTCTATTGGAAAAACAGCTGTTACATGTAACACACTCGTTATTTAGAACCTCTTGGGAGCAGGAACATTACAGGCCCATAACTAATGACTAAAAGTGCAATCTGAGATAATTGCAGACGTAGTTACGGATCCTCAGGAGAAAACTACTTATTTGATGGGCTGTAGTTTATATGTTGGATGTCTAACAATGTCAGTATTGTCCTGATTGTATTTACAAACAATACTACAACATCTATCATGAAACATGTTCAAAAATACATAGAATAACCATGGCACCATATCCAAAACATCATGGCAGCTTGGTACTTTTCTGTCCTTTAAATATTAGTTAAGACTTAACTGTTTGTGCAGCTGCAATGCCAAAGAAGCTCACTGTTTGATGAATATGTGTATGTACAGATAGATGGGAGAAATCTGAAGGCTTTACTGTATTTCTGAGAAGATCTACCATCTTGTCAGATCAAAGTACTTTTTAATACATCACAGTGAGCAAACAGTTTCGAAAAAGCACAGTCTCTCTTTAATTCCACCGTTTTATTCCGAATCTGCTGATTAATTGTTTTTCTCTTGTCGATGTTTGTGGGCATGTGTGTGTGTGCGTTGGGAGGGAAGGGCAGCTCTATCAGAGATGGTTTAAGAGTTTAGCGCTCATTTCATCTCACTGGGTCTCTAATCGCTCTTTTGCTCCTCAAATAGCGCCTCTGTTCTCACTCACGGCGCTATCAGAGATCGTCTGTTAAAATTCTGAAAAGTGCTAAGCCTCAGGCTGACAACAGCTCCCATCACACACATACGTTCTCGCTCTCTCACCTTTATTTCCACCTGCTGATTCTCACTTGCTCTCTTTCACCTTCTAATTCCTCTCACCTCTCCAATGCTTCTCTCCTCTAATGTCTTTTCCCTAGATTCGTCTCATTCAGCCTCAGAAAAAGTGGGGGAAAAGGATTGACTCACCTCCTCCTCCACCCAGAAGTGTCTTGTTAGCTGAAACAACAAAAAGAAAACAGAGCACGCTTCAGGGAAGATGTCAGAGACATTACAGCAAGAAAAACAGTGACTTTAAACCAAATTTATGTCTTACTGGTGACTGACAATACAAATTCTATCAGAGGGGAGAAGGTCAAGTATGAGAATTAGTTAAAGAACTCAATATTAATACACTACCATTCAAAAACGTTTGAGGTCAGTAAGATTTTTTTGTTCTTGAAAAAAAGTTTCTTATGCTCACCATCTTCATTTAACCAAAAATTAGTGTAAAAAAAAACCTATTGTGAATTCCTGTGGTGGCAAAGCTGATGTGGTGCTCAACTAAGTTTCTTACTATCATCAATGTTGAAAACAGCTGTTCTGGCTAATAATTATAAACATCTTTACTGTGACTTTTAAAATATATGTGTCCTTGCTAACAAAAAAATATGAATTTGTTTAAAAAAATGGTAGTGTATATAAACTTTTCATATTATAATATAATATAATATAATATTTTTCACTATATGAACCCTTTAAATGTGCCATAATTCGTTCAGATAGTGGATAAGCTCCTTTGTCAGATTGCATAGATGTGCCTTATGTCCCTTACAGTTTTCTGCTTGCTTAGTAAACTAAGCAAAATACAGTCATGAGCCTGGTCATTCAAAGTGCTAATTGACATTTCCATCAATTCAGTAAAAATCAGGGTCTTGAACCTGTGTCATAGGTGAAACGAAAGCCTTTATCCAATTTTACAAATTAAACTAGATACAGAGCTGCTTTTTCATTACGGGACCTGAATGATAGACAATATACTGCAAAATGTTTTTGTCTATTAGTTTTAATTTCAATAAAAAGGAAAAATTGCATCCATTCGCATCAAACAGGGCTGAGTGTTTGAGTTCAAGTACGAGGCTGTTGCACAATGCAGCACTAAAACAACATTGTTTCATGATCAGACAGTGAAGTTAAACACAAATGAGCAATAAGATTGCTGATTATTTTTTCCCATTTAAAATTCATTACACCTCTGCACATGGACATTAAACCGCATGATAAGTGACGTGCTTATGAACCAACAAATAATTTACCAGATGGAGTTAATGTAAGCCCAGACAAACACATTTTTTCAAACGAATAGACACACAGCCACAGAAAAAAGGACAAACACGCACACACACAATTTAGCAACAGAGATAGACTGACAAACAGAAAACAGTATGGAGAGAGAGGTAACCATAGCAACCCCAAAGCCCAAAGGTTTGTTACTGAAACCTAGTTAATTACACAGGGAGGGCAAAGGAGGAAAGATGGAAACAGACGAGATGAGAGAGACAGAGCAGGAAAGATGTAATTTGCAAGTGGATGTCCCTTTCTCTTCTGTCTCTCAGAAACAAAATCTACTAGTGAGAAGAAAAAAGGGATCAGATATGCATAAGGAAGGACAGAGAGCAAAACAGTGGGAGAAAGAATGAGCGAAGGCTGTAAGTTGATGATACCCCAGGGAGAGAGATTTGCCATCTGCTTAAACCCTGTGTGCAGTGTCTTACCCAGGGGAAGGGTGACAGTAGTATAGAGATGATGATGTTCACACACACACGACTCTGTGAGGCATATACTGACATGATGAGATTGTATGCGGGAATGTGTTCACAAAATACAATCTTCTTATTCAGAACTGTAACAATTCCTTTCAGGCAAGATGAAATGGATCTACGAAAACAATGTCCATGAACATCAATACCGAGGTTGGGATTGTAAACAAAAATACTGTGCTGATTCTTATTGTCAATTCGACTCCACACAGCAAAGCACACAGCAAGAAGCAATATACGGCAATGATGAGAGTTTACGGGTGGATTAGGATCACAGAGAGAGATTAGAAAAAAGAAAAACAAATGGATGAATAGTTGAGAATCAAAAAAAGTTCAACAGAAGGTTGGGGGTTAGAGGAGAGACGGACGTGGAGGAGAGGCAGACAGAGAGCGAGAGATAAAAGCCGGGAGGTATAGAGGGATCAAGAATGTGCAACAACACAGGTACAAAAACACTAAATGAAAAGATGAAAAGAACAAAAGAGAAAAGTATTTTTTTTTCCTTCAAGAAAACAGCACAGCATGAGTTTGCATCACAATACACAAGACAGAGAGCAATCGAGAGTGGGTTTTTTGCTTTTTATAATAAATGCATTAATTAGAGGAGCTGACAGAAAAGTTCTAGATCTCATTTTTCTTTTTTTTCCCAAAAAAAGGGTTTAAACATGATTAAACATTTTTTAATGACTTAAAAAGTATAAATAAGTAAAAAATATAAAAATAAGTAAAAAGTATAAAAAAGTATAAATACTTATAAAAGTAACTTACATATTAGGAATTTTTCATCTTTAATTACATAATTAAATGAATTGAAAAGAAAAGCCATTGCAATTGCAATGTTGAATTGCAATGTTAAATAGACATTGCAAAAAGAAGCTTTAGAAAGAAATAATTTTGATTCAACGTTGCATAAATGATGATAATAAATAGGTATTAATGGGTTTTCATTGGTGAAATTGAGCAAAACAGACAATATAGACAATACTGTGCCTAAAATTAAACACAATATTGACTTCTTGATTGTTGAACTATTGTATAATATTACTTTTGCAATCGTGTAGATATTCAAGAGAGAAAAACCCCACACTTGCTCATGTGATATTGCTAAACTATATCATATGATATAAATATAAGACAAAAAACCCATACAGGGCCATATTTTGCCCTCACATCTTGAATTTTAGGGGCATATAACTGCAGTCTAACAGCCTACCTCACGCAGTCAGTCGTTTGTCCTGCATCATGTTCGTTAGAAACTGTCTGCAATGAACAATAAGATGACAAACTGGTCTAGACCATGGTGGGGTGTGTTAAATGCGTTAATCATTTTAATGCATTATTTTTTCCATAATTAATTGCACCAAATTAACATGTTAAATCTACAGCCCTATATAATATAATAAAAACTAAGTATTGTAAATAAGTATTTACTGTACGCATTTATTAGTCATACAAATACCACATCAAGCGTTATTATTCAGAAAAGGTGATGGTCAAGTGTTTGGAACGGAAGTCTGTTTCTGAAATAGCCTGCCACCAGGGAGAGGGGGTGAAACCAGTGACAGAGAGACGTGTTGTGTACTGTATGTCTGAACAGATGTCCTTAATGTCTGACACTCCAGAACCCTGCAGACACCTTGGCTTGTGCGAACTATTGCATTCATAAACACACAAACATGTACTGTACATTACACAAACCTCCCCTCAGGAGGACAGCTTTATAAACATTTCATTTTCTCTATGTAAGGCTACAATTACATGCAAGTCAAAGTCAATCCAACTCACAGTTCATTGCAGTGATAGCTCAGGACATGCACACTGCCTCAAAGTCACTTGCAGCCCTAGAGGGAGGCCCTATCAGCAAACTGCATGCCATGCATTAAAATTTAATATGACAAAACCACAAAAAAAAAAAACACCAGATAATGCTGTACACAATCACATTATTCAAAAGGCGAATCAAAGTCTCAATGAATAAGTAAACATTCCATTAATTATACATTGACAATACTCTACAAGCGGCAAATGGGAATAAAAACTGGCTTTAGCAAGTGAATAAAATTCTTCAAGATGCCAGTTGGCTGTTAATTTTATTTAGAAATGCAAGGTTACATGGTTTATGCATGTGAGTGATCAAACACCAAGATGCCTGCTAAAGAAAATGCTTGTAGTGTAATAACTTTTACCTGATGAAAATTTATTATCTCAAGTGTATATGTGTCAGATGTGGTGAAAATTAAAGTTTGAACCTTACTGTTAGTTGTTTTTTAATATATTTATTTAATAAAAATGAATGTTCATAGAATAGTCAGATATTAATTTATATGGGCTATAGCCTAACACATGCACATGCATAAACTGTTGTATTTACTGTCGTATCGTATAAGCATAAGACACATATTTCGACATTTTACATAATTTAACATAAGCCTTAATGTAATATATAAGACAATATCCTGTTGAAAGATGGATGTTATTTTGTTCGTAAATTGATCTATGTTAAAACAAAAAAAAAAACACGTTACTCCGCTGAGGAGATGAAGGGGTGGAGTGGCGCGAAAGAGAGAGAGAGAGAGAGAGCGCGAGGCGCGCCGCTGAGTGACAGGAGAGAGAGAGAGAGTCCGAGCGCGCGCGACGGTCACAGCGCGCCTGACTGACTGAACTGAAGACTGAGACGGTTAAAAACACAGAGAACGGGACAAATCAAAACCACTGAGAAAAAAAAACGCGCTCTAGAAAAGAAGAAAATTTCGCATAATTTAAACGAAGGAAAGATGCCGTTTACCCAGACTGAGGTATGTTGCTCTACACACTTCTTCATATGAGCTACTTGTTACCAACGGTCAGTCTGAGTCAGCTCAACTCTGACTTCAACTGAAATGAGGTAGAATAAATATGTTTTTATACACATTATAAGCGCTGTTTAGAGAATACTGACATATTCTGGCTGAATGCGTACATTAGCCCTCTAATTTGTCTTTTTAATTTGTTTGCTCTTAAGCGCCTATTTAATCAGTCTGAGGCGGCTGCCACATGGAATTAAATGCAGGCGCTTTGAAATAAGATCCTGGATTGGGACTCTCATTCATTTATTTTAATGACCTGTTATTAAACGCGTGCGACTGTGTATAGTGCCTAAATGCGCTTGTTTGCTTGCGATGGCTATTTAAATACTGGTAGCTATACAATCTGGTGAAGATTTGCATTTGTTTTTGTACTTTCAGACCTGGTGCAGAGTTTGCATAGGAGTTCAGGGCAATAGTGCATCCGTCTTTGCACTGTACTCTCATAATCGGCATAAAGACAATGTAATACAGTAGAACATCTAATAATATCATTGAATATTAAAAGACATATTTATGGCACAGATTACGGACATTGCCCTACACTGCAATGTGATTTCAACTGAGATAGGTAAATCAGAACGCATTTTATAGCGGTTGTAAATGAGAACATGATGCTTGAGTTATGACTTACTTTTATAGTTTTTCTATGGATATATCCTGTTGTTTATATTAATGTTCACAGTAAAGTTCTCATTTTATGTCTATCTAGTTTTTCAATAAGACATCTGTGCAAAGAAAGAAAGAAAGAAAAAGAAAGAGGGAATTGCAGTTTTGGGTTGCATCTTATTTATGAAAGCCAAAGGCACTCCTCTGTAAATCTTCAGGGAAATCATCTTGATTTCTGAAGATGCAGTAAGTGCAGTGAGGGAGAGAGCGTGTGTGTCTCTGTGTGTGCGTTAACATGGAGGCAATACTTCTATATTTTATCATATTTCCTTATTTCCCTGCTCTGTTGGTGACAGCCAGGAAACAGTGGGGGGTTTGTAGAGTCGCCAGCATGAGTCCATAGCCATGCCAAAACAGTGGGGCCAGTATGTAACAAACACGCTTTACACTGCATGAGACACACACACACACACCCCTTCAAACACAAGCCCATCAACCCCAAAACCTTTTAATTAGTACCACCACAACTACGCTTACACTTCTTTTCTTTTACATAAGCACCTTTGAGCTATGCATTAATATTTTTATTGCATAAAAATAATCTATACATCAACTTAAAAAAAGAATTTTACAAAAGAAAATAGTCAAATTCAAGCAGCTCAAGTGATCCACCAAAGTCCATCTTGTGGTCACAAAAACACCACATGAACTACATCAAGAGTGAGACATTTGGGATTATCACAGTACTTCAGACCCAACTCCACTCACACACAGCAGATTACACAGATTTAGAGTACATCAACTCTAACGCAGATTAACATGGTGGTCAAATGCAGATGAGCAATGAAAGAAAGAGAGCAAGAGGCGGAGAGCAACACAGCTCAGTAAAAGAAAACTCACGAGAGATTAAATCTGTTTATGGTCTAAAAGTTTTTTTCCTTTCTGTTGCAACCATCTGAAAATGAACAAAACAAACACATGAGAAAATGTGATAGTAACATCATTTACATTTAAGAAACCAAACGCAAAGTTTAAGAAATGAACAAATTCTCTGTATTTTCAGGTATAGTGATTTGTTTTTGTTTTCACTGCAGATACAGCTTAAAATATCTGTAAAATCATTGGCAGATCTCTAGGCAGCAGGCTTGTTTTATAATTCACAGTTGGGCCTGTGAGAGTGGCGTGCGTGTCAGTGGGGTCACTCTGCAGTGGGTTGCATGACAAAAACACAGCACTACAAATTACAATAGGGATACAGCAGCTTCACAACTGACTTTTCTATATATGTTTTCATATATCAGAGAAAACAAATAATAGGAACACAGGTGTAAGTCACTTACAGTACACCTAAATGATTGTTAGCAATAGTGGAAAATGCACAAACAGAAAATTAAACAGACACAAGCTATGAGCTTTCTACATGGTCATTTTTATTGCAGCTAGTTCACTATAAATCAATGACTATAGCCTTTCTAATTAATTGTTTTGTCAAAGCCACTATGGTTTGCATCAAAACATCTAAGGCACTTTGCACACAAAAACTGCATGGCAGTACAGAATAGAGGAAAAAGTGAGATGTAACATACATTCATATTAGGGCTGCACGATTAATCGAATGTGATTGTCATGCGTATCATCATCGTAGAGATGATGTGGCTTCTTACACAGAATAAGGCACGCAACATATTTCATAGTATTCTAAGCGGTGATATAGGCCATGTCGATTAGCATTGCATTATATACTTTATTATAATAAAAATTATAATAAGACGAACTCAGATAAACCATATATTGTCGTAGTCGTGTGTTTATTAGTCATGTTGAATTAATGAAAGCAGTTAAATCATCTTTTTATTCAGCAACTGCTATAGGCATTTCCTGGGTTTCTTCTGCGAGGCGTATCTGCAGTTTCCGCGCAAGAGCGCCCTCTGGCCTTCGGATGGAGATTTACTGCTGATCACAGAACCGTACTTAACTGAAAGATACGTATGACAATCGCAGCTTCTGCCTAATCGCGATTTAATTTTGATTAATCGTGCAGCCCTAGATGTGCCTGTTACTGGTGGATGGTCTGAGGCTGGCCGACAGACTGAGCATTTCATGATCTAACTATCACTACTGTTGCTAGAACATTCTATCAGATATTGGGTACCAGAAAGTTTTTTTGTTGTTTGTAGAACAAAATGGCAAACAACACACACAAATAACACTTAGTCATATTCCTTTCACCCTGACACTCAAAGCAGGAACAATCACGCAGTCTTTTGGTATGGTGTTAAGAGTGTCCATTCAATATGCAAGTACTTCTAAAACTGCAATAATACAGTGTTCGCTCATGTTTTCTAGCCTGGCAACTGTAATAATCTCATAATTGATTTCCCAGACTCCCTAGCATTACCAAACACTTGTAATCTGGAGCTTTTACTCAGTGCTCTCAACAACAGTTACAAAGTGTGCTTTGCAGTTTTTGAAAATTATTGCTGCTTGCAATGCATATATCCATGGTGGTGATCTGACTCAGTTGAAAAGGATCTCTGTACAATTTTTGGTGAGAATGATTCTGTACAATAACCCAGCAATTTACATGCAGTTAGGGGTGGGTAATATGATCATCATCATGATATATCAATAATATGAGTAGTTTTTTCAAACGTTAACAAAACATATCAAGATATATATATATATATATTTTTTTTTTTTTTTTTTTTGGTAAATTATTAAATGCTAAAACTGAATAAACTTAAATGAACAAACTTGGCGTTGCATTTGCAACCATGTGAAAACAGGGGGTGCTGCAGCCCCCTTAGCACCCCTACTTCCCGCGTCCCTGATCATGGGCAACATGAACATAACATGGCAAACATGTTGCACTACATCAATGCTTAATAAAAGGCATTTCAGTTTTCCCCCTTTTATTAAGCACTTTCTTTTCATGATGCCAAAAAGTGATGACCACAATCAAACCACTTCTGGAAAATCTGAGAAATCTGAACAAGGTTATGACACCAATACTCTTCTTTTAATCCACTTACTTTAATCTTATAAAAGACTCCAACTGAATCATAATTTGTAAGTTATTGATTCATAATATATTACAGTAAGGAGATTGATGCACAGTTCAAGAGAGCTCTGAGCTCTTAGTAATGTCCTTTTTAAGGGCGGAAATGCAGTCAGACTACTCTTGCTCTCTGGAGAGGGAACAGCAGTCACACAACAATGAGTGTTTTGTCTTATCCTCTGCCAGGCCAGGGTTGTCATAGACACAGGACCTACGTCAGTGTCGTTTATTAATCAATGTGGCCGTTTTGGTCATTGACACAAAGTAATTTTTTATTTCGCCTCAATAAAACGCTCTTCTGTTAGACACAGATCTCTAGATGTGCCTCGCCTGCCGTGAACAAGACAAGAAAAGACAGCGTTGTCTGAAAGAAAGTATGATAGAGGAGACTGTGTCTGGGGCAGGCAGAGTTTATAGGTAAAATGGGTCTCAAAGAATTGCTTGTATAGCTCTAGAATCAATGAAATGGAGGCGCTATGAATTAAGTGAATGTGGCTCTAGATAATTGGACAAGGTCTGAAAGGGTCCCGGAACAGTCTGAATAGATGGATTTTATTATTCCCCGCAAAAACCAGCTGCAAGCTCTTAAATAGGCTTTGATAATGCAACTAGTTTTGAAGTGCTGCTAATTTTAGCATGTGGCAGGTTAATAGAGTGAGTCCGGACATACAAAATCACTTGTGTTCTATGCTACAACTGACATAAAGCATGCATGACTGGGCTTTTATTGAAAGCATGTCCATTTAAACCCTGCAGCCTTCATTACATAGCTTATCAAACACATGCTTGTTAAATCATTACAGCTCATTTATAATTTACATGCAGAGAGACCCATTCAAGCAGAGCTACAACTTTTTATATTTGTGCTCAGTTACTTAAAGTGATACAGTGTAGTGCAGGAAGAATGCATAAATGCATGTACGTGCTCACGCACAGCATGGTGCCTTGCAGTTTGGCTCTAAATGAGCTATAATAAAAACAAATGCACAGGCCTCCCATAGGAAGCCAAACACTGCTCAGCTTAGTAGAGATCGCTTCTGAACATGGTTCGTTTCACTCTGCTCGGTGAGTGGGGTTTGTCGAACATGTGGGCAACTTTGTTCACTGACCTAAATGCATGAATTGTCTTTATATAAAAAGTGCCACTTTTTATTCACCACACAGTGGGGGCTGTTTATTACGACATTTTGCTCTTTCTTGTTATGTGAAATGCTGATAAGAGAAATTTACCCACATTAAGTCAAATTCAGACAAACCTAATTATTTTTCTTCCCGTGTGGATGCTCTGCTTTTGAGTGTTTGTTTGATGTTCATAAGCACTGGCTGAGGGACAGCAAGAGGTATGATTGGTTGTTTGAATGTGATTGTGTGTGTGTGTGTGTGTGTGTGCGCGCTTGAAGACAGAGAGAAAGCAAGCAGTGAAGTATCTAGCACTTAAATTGTCTGCTTATTTCCAGTGACTGCATCATTTACAAAGAAACTGGGAGCATAAGAAAAAGAGAAGAAAAGGGCAAAGGAGAAATAGGAGTGACATGGCCATGCAAGGGAGGAATGCATTTTGAAAGAGAAAGAGGAGCTAGCTGAAATGCATCAGTGTAACTTGAACAGAAATTGATTTGTCAATGTTCAAGTATAATTCTAATAAAAGCCCATCTCATCTAGCTTGAAGGGTGGATTGTATATTGGTATAAAAACATTGGGATCACAAATGGGAAGGGAGATTGGGAAACAAAATAAATGAATAAATGCAAACAAATGAGAAGACAAGTGAATAAAGGAAAATGGCTGGAAGTAGTGACAATGACAAATGTATGTCATATATTGACATTATTGATGATATTATCACCTCAAGAAAAGTAAACATTATACATGGCAATCTTAGAAATGGGCATGGCAATAATAACATTTCCTCCAAAGAATAAAAGAAGGATGCATCTGAAAGAGGAAAAATTGATTAAAAGACGGGTGGAGTAAAAATGTGATTTAGCATTTACCTGTTCATTAGGGACCATGAGAGAGAGAAAAAGATGAGTGGTGGAATGTAGAAAGAAGGTTAAAAAAAGCATAAATGATTTCAGTAGCAAAATTTAATACATGAGGTGATTCATAACATCTTATTTTCTCTATTCAGACAACAATAAACTCAATACAGAGCATATTTCTCATCAAACCAAGGATCTTAAAATGCTCTGTTAAACTTGAGGGTCAAGAACATTAAGTCTTGTCCATTCAAATGATTTTTTTATGAGATGACTGCTTAGTACACATTTTATAGAGAGATGAGATGTGCAGCTTACGCTGTCAGAGTTTATATGAGGAGTAGAGTTTAATTCGCATGTTGCAGGTGCAGATATACAAATCCAAATGCACCACCATCATGCTGCCGCATTTGACTCCATCTTTCATGATTAAGAAAAGGTAAATAAAGCTAATTCATTCTCCACTTTCAGTAGGCATTCAAATTCATTCATGTATCTTCTTTGTACCTTATGAATTACAGTACAGTCATGCTGACATCTTGGCATCATGCATAGAGAAAGGCAAAGAATATTGAAAACAGTGGCATGTCACTCAAAACACACCAGCTTAAACTGAACTACAAAGTTATTGACAAGGC
>NW_015624541.1:878902-879183 GCF_001515625.1 Sinocyclocheilus rhinocerous | reverse complement strand
ATCATTTTATTCTCCCGCATCCCGCACACACACGAGTCTCTTCCCACCCGCACTCGCCCATCAAGAGTTGTCCCGCGCCGCACCCTGTTGTGTTGGGTCCCGTGGGTCCCGCGGGAGTGCAGGTCTCTACCTCACACCCAAAGCACGCACACATAGAGACGCATCTGAGAGTGCGCGCCTTTGTGCGTAAACGGCCAAATACATACAAAAATATGTCAAAGTGCCTGTCTGGATGAGTATTCATGTAAACAGTCGATTTATACCGTATTGGCTCGAATATA
>NW_015624541.1:873930-878728 GCF_001515625.1 Sinocyclocheilus rhinocerous | reverse complement strand
ATACATTGAAGACTAACCAGTGTTATTTTAAAGTTAAATAGATTATTCTGTTTCTGTACCTGAATATTACTGTTAAACCTACCTGAAAAACTTAAAGCACATTTAATTTTAGTTGTATCTTGTTATTGTATTTGTTTGTGCCATTGCTTGTCATTAATCTATTCTTATTTTATTACTGACTGTTTACTTGTCTTTTTTAGTTAAAATGAATTCAATTCAGAGTATCTTTCTCACAATATAAATATAAATCAACAACATTATAAATTGTAAAACACAAATACACTGGGTGACGATACATTTAGGTTGGATGATTATAGTTTAAAAATATGTCTAAAAAAATACCCTAACTCCCCCCTCAAATTAAAAAATCCCCCCCATAAGAGCCACCTAAAGGGGGAATTCCCCCCCATTTTCCAAAACGAAATTCAGGCCCTGATTGAATATTTTCATGTCACAGAAAAACCCATAACAGAAATATACAGTAAGCATGCATGAATGCCTTTTCACTATCTGTCTTTTGTCTCTGCATCCCTATCATACTTTGAATATGATGCAACCAGCTTTAGGTATGCATTTTTAAATAAGCCTTGATGTTTTTTGTATTGCATATACATTCAAGGTTTCTGTGTTATTTCAATGGTTTAGTTCTCTCTCTTGCTCTCTCACCCTGTGCCACTTTAGTGCATCTTTATCACATTCACAAGCCACTGGCTCTGTTCAGTGCACAAACACTGAATATAATAAGGACATAAATCAGTATAGGCATTTATGCATTAATGGTTCACAGATTACAGTAAATGCACTGGTGAACATCCAAGAGGACTGGAGCCAAGAGAGAGAGAGAGAAAGCACACAGGAATAAGAAGGGAAAATGGGGATATGGGAATAAACAAGGTGCGTTCCCCTCTGCTCATCCACGCATCCCTGTCACACTTACCCTTCATCCCTGCTTCTCCCTCTCTTTGCTCCTGGTTGTTCATACTAAAAGGCTGCAGTGTGTGGGTGTGTGTTGAGAGGCTGGTCACATCCCTGCGTCTCCTGCCATTTTCACTCCCGTTGCTGAATTACTCCTGATTACCTTTAGCTAATTATCATCAGATCTTAGAGAGCGAAATACACACATACACACGCACACACATATTACTATTCAGCGTTGCAGAGCCACTGGCAGTTAAAGATCTGAGACATCACCGGACTGCAAGAAAAAAAAGAACGGTACCTAGGCACCTCATCAAGGTGTTTGTACTTCACTGTCAAAACTCTCGCAATTATATATATATTTTTTCTTTCTTCACTGAATAGTAGGTACAACAAGTAGACTGAGCAATGAATTAGACCGCTTCCTAAAAAGAAGCTTGAAGTATCATTAGCAGAAGACAGATCTGTCATTTTTTGAACGTGACAACTGTAGAATATTCTAGAGCACTTACAATTGTAACACAGAGTCCCATTGACGAAACCTTTTTAAAACAGAACTGCGCTGTGGACTATCACTACAACACTGTAGCCTGGAGGCCTAGAGCACTAGTTTCGCAGGCATGTGCTGATATGGGAACTGAAAAATATCCTGACATACAAGTATGCCCTCCGGCCAATGCTCTGCTATTACAGCATCTATATTCGTAGCCCCAATGTAAGTCACATACACACATACAGTCACTCACTGTTCAGTAAAATACCACAATTCCTGAGGGCCCTATACCAATCATGTCATATTAACCAAGTTTACTGCTCTTATGTGCAAGGGACCAGACAGTAACACAAAGCTCTCCAGTTGTTTACATTGTTAGCCAGCCAATACAACAACGTTATTTATCAGTGCTTGTTGTGAATTAATAATAAACTGGATTTGCTGGGGAATAATTATTTCATGATGTGCTTGAGTAATATTTTATGACAAAGCTGTGTGAGGAACAAGACAGACCATTAAGACTTCATGCTCCTTCATGATCCTAAGACAAAGCCCAGTGAGTCTGTCTTTGTGTCAGTGCTGTGAATATGTGTTGTTGTGGAAACTGGGCCTGACAGTCATTTCTGCCACCAAATTTGATTCCAATAGGTTCATCAATCTTCCTTCTTTCCTTTCCTCCTCCATCTGCCCCTCTCTCTCTTTTCCATTCTCTCTCCCTTTCTCCGCAAATGAGAAATTGAAAGGCAGAGATGGGTAGGTTACGTGCACAGGATGGTAAAAATGTTAGACATGGGCTTGTACACATATGCATGGACACGAACACATATACACAGACGCACTCACCCTCAAACATGCAAGGGCATACAAATAAAAGCACAGATCTGTCACCATTCTAATAACTTTAAGAATGGAGGACATCTTTACCATCAGCAATATTAACAAACCTGGAGCAGTGGAACTGCACCACCCTACTCCAGGTGAACATTATTACTGTCCATTTTCAGCATTTACTCAAGCACGTCTGGGGATGGAGGTCAGTGCGAGCATGACAGCAGCACTGATATAACCTCTTATCATTTCTCATTATAATCTTTTCCCTAATGTGACTGCCCCATTATACCATACGAGAGAGAGAGGCAGAGTGAGAAAGGTGAACAGAGAAGGGCAACGGGCTGTGTATTTGTCTGGTTTTACACTCGCTAGACATTTTAAGGCATCTGTCTCAATAGGCGTTAGCTTTTTTTCTGCTATCTAAGAGCATTGATTGGCGAAAATTCCCCAATACGTTCATTGATTTTAATTAGCCTTCTTTGTCCTTATTACTCCTCCTCTGCTCAATTCCCTTTACATTAGCTGTGTGCTTTGGAAATGCTCCCTGTCTCCTCACACACGTGGTACTATGGGCCTCCGCTGATCCATCTTCACCAGGCTGCTACATCCACATGGTGCAATAAATTTCTGCAATAATGTTTTTGATCACTCCCAATCTCTGACTGGACTGTGAAAAAGCAATTAGACTGGGAGCCAGTGGGGCCCAGAGGAGACTTTCAACATCACAAACACAAATCAACCATGTCAGGCTTGGGAATTTAAACAGATTCAGCACACTATGATACAAAGTGAGTTAAAGTAAACGTAAGAATAACTTATATTGTTTTGTATAACTTATGTTGTTACAATTAGTTCAAGATGAACACTTACCAGACTGAAACATTTTTGGTTTATCTGACTATCCATATATATTTTTTGGGGAAAATCGTGTTAAAATGTATCTAATATGATAAATAAGGTTTCACAAACACAAATCAACCATGTCAGGCTTGGGAATTTAAACAGATTCAGCACACTATGATACAAAGTGAGTTAACAGTTGCTGGTTCAGACGCTCAGTCCCAAAGCAGTAGTTCTAGAAAACATAAACAACAAACACTCAAAGCGAAAATCTAAATATATGGAAAAAATACACTAGGCATAATTTCAGACTCACCTAAAAAACTTAATTGGTCTCAGAAATCTGGTAGGAAAAAAATCTTGGTCTGTCTTTACCTAATACAGAGAATTGAGTCAGAACAGACATCACAGACACCCATAATTTCTTGCCCTACCTCGGTCTTGTCAACAATGTGACCCAGTTTGCAACAATATGTGTGTGCCTTGATTTCTGCATTTTTGGTCCTGGCTGACTTAAGCTGGGCTCACACTACAGGAGTTTTAAAATCCTAACCGATTATGAAATCTGGTTGCAGCACACACATAAGGAGAATCTTTGCCGATTATCTTCTCTCAAATCTTAAACATGCACACACTACAAGAAAAATGTCAAGAAGCAGTTTCCTCTGTCTCCAAAATCCAACGGGCCCGTACATCTGCTGTTTTGCGCTCGCGCATTGGCTATTGTGAAAGTACTGACGTAATCATACAGCCGTCATCATCCCGATTTCAATCCTAAATATCAAACATGTTTGATATGATCGGGGCGGCCCCGATTTGTTTGCGAGCAGATCGGGAGGTGCAAGATTCGATCTGTGAACGAATCACATTACCAGATAATCCGCGCCGAACATTGGGAGCGATCGAGGGGCTCGACAAGATTTTTGCTCCGATTCTCGGGAGGGGGAAATCGGGGCTAAATCGGGCTAAAAATCCTGTAGTGTGAGCCAGGCTTTAGAGCAGTCTGTAAAAGAGATTTTCCACTTAATTCTGCACACTGAACTTGACTTCCCCATTTTCAGAGTTGATATTCTTTGAAATACAGTTCTTTTTAGAGAGAGACACACTGTTGATACTAGTGTTGTCATGGTACCAAAATTTCAGTATTCGGTACCAATACCAGTGAAAATACACGGTTCTCTGTAACAATTTCGGTACCAAAGCAAAACACAAAAACATGCTAATTAAAAAATGTGACTATACTTTCATTTAATCCAAACTGTGTACATATTTAATTTTAAAGGGCTTTTGAAAACCTTCTAGAGTTATTCAGCCAAGAATAACAACTAACTAAGTTAGCTAAAAAATTTTTTTTAAAAAGCCCAGAACTAACACGCATATTTTAGATTCACAATTCATTTAAAATCCTCTGGTGTGTAAAAATAGTAAATAACGTCATGTCCTCCTGTTTTTTTCCCTAATAAAAGTTATAGGAGCATTAAATAGTTAATAAAGAAACTTAATTCTAATGCTCATTATATTAACGTTAGCCGCGCTTATGCTAAAGATTAACTACTCTAATAACAGCAATGTTCATTTCAATCCGACATTCAAATTAAAATATTGAATAATATTCATAACAGAAGCGGTGTTTCCCACAGACTTGCACTCTATTTGTGGCAGCATGTATATGCAAATTCATTCTCTGCCAGCAGGAGGCGCTTGTAGAGCGGGAGA
>NW_015624541.1:870443-873807 GCF_001515625.1 Sinocyclocheilus rhinocerous | reverse complement strand
CAAAATTTCAGTATTCGGTACCAATACCAGTGAAAATCCACGGTTCTCGGTACCAATTTCGGTACCAAAGCAAAACACAAAAACATGCTAATTAAAATTTTTTACTATACTTTCATTTAATCCAAACTGTGTATATATTTAATTTTAAAGGGCTTTTGAAAACCTTCTAGAGTTATTTAGCCAAGAATAACAATTAACTACGTTAGCTAAAAAAAATAAAATAAATAAAAGGCCGGAACTGCTTTTCTGACTGATATGACACAAACAATGTTAACCATTTGTACATTCTCTAACACGCATATTTTAGATTCACAATTCATTTAAAATCCTCTGGTGTGTAAAAATAGTAAATATCATCATGTCCTCCTGTTTTTTTTTTTCCCTAATAAAAGTTATAGGAGCATTAAATAGTTAATAAAGAAACTTAATTCTAATGCTCATTATATTAACGTTAGCCGCGCTTATGCTAAAGATTAACTACTCTAATAACAGCAATGTTCATTTCAATCCGACATTCAAATTAAAATATTGAATAATATTCATAACAGAAGCGGTGTTTCCCACAGACTTGCTCTCTATTTGTGGCAGCATATATATGCAAATTCATTCTCTGTCAGCAGGAGGCGCTTGTAGAGCGGGAGAGATAGAGGTTTCCCCGGTAACGGCTATACACAAAGCAGCGCTCCGCTCACAAATGCTGCTCAGGCATTACAGGCAAGATGAAATGAAAATGACATCCATAATTTTCTGAAGACAGTCGGATTCACTCACAAACGCTGCTCAGGCATTACAGGCAAGATGAAATGAAAATGACATCCATAATTTTCTGAAGACAGTCGGTTTCCTTCAGAAATACAGTGATATAAAAACACCCGCACCGGGTTTCGACTTTGACACGTGCAATGCTCATGTTTATTCAACGAAGTCAAAGCCTTTTGGCAAATCTATTTGTGGCGGTCAGTTTTGATTTTGTGGTCAGTTTTGATCTGTCTTTAAAGTGTTTTGTTAGTTTGATGTGTTTCCTCATTTTGAGGTCGCCACGTCTTTTATGGTGCTTTTATGAAGAGAGCGCATCTGCGCACCTTTCGGACAGCGCATCAAGAACCGGGTTGACCGGGTACTCGGTACCACCGGTACTTTAAAAAACCTGGTACCGTAACGTTTTCATTTATTTAGTACCGACTTGGTACCGAAGTACCGGGTCTTTTGACAACACTAGTTGACACACTCTGAATATAAAAGTCTTCTTTCCTGTTCTGGCACTCTAATTCACTGAAAATGTTTTCTTCACAGGTGACACGGTCTCAAAGATGAGGGGTTACAACATCCCCGTGTTCCGTCAATCCTCATTCAAGAAAACACAATCATCATGATGTCAACTTTGAAGGACACACTGCAACTTGAATACACATCATCGCCTCGGATATACTCTTGCTGTACAGAAGTGATGAAAATTTTGGCTGCTTCTATTGATTGACACTGGAAAAAACTCCCAGGGTTTTTCTGGTTGATGTTATCCTTATTTCAGTGCCTACAATTCATAGGAATCCTACAGTAAAGGGCTGCAATTTTCACTGGTCACTTAAGTTGAAGGACATAGAGAATCAAGATGACCTTCAGCCCTTGATCAATTTCCTATCTTGAATTAAGAGGACGATTGTTACTGTTCAAACTCTGACTGCTCAGACCTACCAGCCAAAGGACAATGTGGAAAAATCGCTAGATGGTAAGAACAGTCATTTTTAATTCTGTTGTAAATAATACAATATGAATACAGTATGAAAATGTGTAAAGAGTTGTGTGGCTGGATAAAAAAAGATTTGTGCAGCAGAACAATATCCTTTTATATTGACAACAGAATTGAAGTAGACACCAAAATGAAAATAAAGACTCAAGAGAAGGATCAAAAAAGCAGATTTAGGCAGAATGAAAATTCAGGATTGACACAGGAGGATATAGAGGAAAAGAAAAAAAACAGTACGATTAAAGAAGAGATTATAAGAGATTACAGATGTACAGTGGGCGGTTATGGAGATGGCCGTGATGAAAACCTTCTTCAGATCATAGAAACATTTGAATGAAGGATAGAGAAACAGACAAGAGATGCAGAACAGAGAGAAGGTAAAAAGTTAACCAGCCTACACACAAATGTTTCAAACCGTGCAGCAAGTTAGAGATGGAGCTTCTCGCAGTCACTCTGCCATCTAAAGGCAAACTTGCAAGTTGTTTTCTGCATCAACACCACAGTGCTCTGATAGCCCCAAAAACAAAAATTATGCACTTTCACCCAAAAACGTTGCTATATTTTACTAGCTTTTGCTAAACGTATGAAAAAAATGACTTTAGCATAAAGGCATGTTTCAAGGTATTCAAGAGGCCTTTTACTATTTTCTTTTTTCGGGCTCCCTCCTCTCTTTGTGAAAATACACAAGCCTGAGAGACAGCTGATTTTTTTTTTCTTCTAAAAATACCCAAATGTATACCCCCTGGGAGAGCCATTAAATGTGACATTTAAATTGCTTCCATTTTCATGCAATGCACCTCATTTAAAAAGAGAGACAGACATAAAAAGGAGAGAGTCAAAGTGACAACAATGATATCTGATTTTAAAAAAAGCAGTATTTTTGCTAATCGTTTACTTAGAATGTTATAAACATTGTCTGTAGTCAAAGCAAACAAGATGAAAGTGTTTCCAATCAAATGGAATAATTTCCAATAATTCTCTTCCTAATTTCATCACTATTTCTCCATGTCAAAACCTCATCAATCCATTTTGCATGGGTGCTAGCACTGTTTAAGGGTTTGTTTTGCATGTAGTTGCTGCCTAAGGTAACAGCGTTTGTAACCAAGAGTAAGCCAACCAACTCCCATCTGGCCTGGCCTGCAACACAAACAACCTTGAGTTCAATCCCATAGGATCGCAGGCAGCAAAAAGAATGAGTCCCCAGCAGAGAGCAATGCACACCAACCCTTCACACATAAATACTCACAAAAACAAGTACATTTTGGATTAGTCACATAGGAGTATGTTAATGTCTCAAAATTGTGCACAAATGTACATTTTAATGGGCAAAAAAATTTTCCTTTACAAAAAGAAAATATGCGACAAGCTTTAAATTATACAACTATAATGTAATTAAAACACATTTTTTCCTGGAATACAAGGGCATGAGATGCAAAAGATTCCTGATTGGTTCTTAATAGGGCTGCACAATTAATCGAATTTCTAATCGCAATTACAATTATGGATGCCACAATTGCGTAATCGTTCAAAGCGGGAATTAATCGTCCATGTGTTATTCTGCATGCTTAAGATATGTTTTTTTCTTTCTACATGTTATCTTAAGGGTTTTTCCATTGTTTT